>NW_004524662.1:7287563-7331589 GCF_000260255.1 Octodon degus | reverse complement strand
GTCCCTGCACTTGCCTGAGCTTGCCTAAGCAGGCTCTTTAGTCTGCTGGGCTATCTTGCTGGCCCTCTATTGTATATTTTGGATCTTATTTACTCTTTCAGTTTCTTATACCAGGGAGACAATAAGATGTTTACACATACGAGTCTGATTTTGAGCTGTATCCATTTACCCATAAAAGTCTCTAGTTTATTTCTTTATGGCTTAGTTGTATTCCATTATGTAAAAAAATACCCATTCCTTGGTTGATGGGCATTTGGATTGTTTTCAAGATTTAGTTATGACAAATTGTGCTCCTATAAACATAATACACATATGTTGCTGTAGTATGATGTTTTAGTTTTTCTGGGGGAATACTCAGGAGAGGAATAGCTGAGTTGAATGAGGCCACTTATCCTAGTTTTTTTAGGAATCTTTACACTGATTTTCACGGTGATTGTACCAGTCTACACTCCCACCAACAGTGGGGAAGGGTTCCTTTTCTCCACAGCTCTGCTAGCATTTGTTATGGGTTGACTTCTTGATGCTAGCTTTTCTTTCTGGGGTGAGGTGGAATCTCAATGCTGTTTAATTTGAATTTCTCAGATAACCAATGATGTTGAACATTTTTTTTCACATATTTATTTGCCACTTATATTTCTTCATCTGAGAAGCATGTATTTGTTTCAGATGCTAATATTTTTAGATTGGGTCTTTGAATTTTTTTTCTTTGAATTTTTGGTGTCTGAATTTTTTTTAATTCTTTATCCATTCTAGATGGAGTAAGAAAATATGAGCTCCTAAAAAAGAGGGAAAATTGAATAGAAAATAATAATAAATAATAATCAACATCTAACAAGTATTTATATGCTCAGTACTCACAACAATGCCAGTATTATCCCTATTTCACGGATAAGGAGACAGGTTAAAAGAGACCACGCAATCTTTGCTAGAGCCCATCCTGACTAAATGCTGACATTTCTTTCCATAGGAAGTGATCAACATGTCCTTCTTATAAGTACTGTAGTCTTGTTGCCAGTGCATTCCAAGGTTTTAGGTGAGCTGGTCTAATTCTCTCTCTGACCTTAATTCCTGCTGCTCTTCCCTATGCCTACTTCCTTTCTTTCCCACTGGCTTATTTATTGTTCTTAGAAAACACTGGGCATGCTTTAGCCTTTAGGACCTTTGTTGGTTTCCCTGCCTGCATTTTCTCCATCAGATGACCTATTATTTTTAATTTCTTCACCTCTTCTGAATTTTTGTTCTGAATAATTGCTTTCTCAGAGGGATACACCCTGATCTGACCAGCTTTTAAAAGCTATAGTGTAATCTTTTTCCTTTTTTTTTTTTACAGTTTTTATCACATTCTAGTATTTTTATCTAGTTTTCTTATATAGTATATTTTTAATTTTAGTCCATCCCACCACTAGGATAGGAGCTTTCTAAGGGCAGAAATGTTTATCTGTTTAGTTTACTAATGAATCTCATATATCTAGAACAGTGCCTGGTTCATAGTAAGTGCTCAATAAAGATTATTGAAAAAATGAATGAACTTCCATTTTAGAATGCAGGAAACCTGGTTCAGAGACATAAAATCACTTTTCCTATGCAGCACAGCTCATAAATCACAGAGCCAGGATTTAAGCCTTACTTTGCTTTATTCTTCCCACTATGTAAAGACTTGTGTACACATGAATTCCCTAAGAAAATAAGGATCTATAAAGAGAAGAGGAGGAGTGATGGCCAAGAATCAGTTTATAACCCATTTAAGAGTCAGAAACAAGAAGAGGCCCACTTTTGGGGATAAAGGAGAGGCAGAGAGTATATTAGTAGCTTTCTTGTCCCTTGGACCAAATACCCAGCATACACAACTTGAAGGGGAGAGGTTAATTTGGATTACGGTTTGAAATGGTTCAGTCCACAGGCAGTTGTCTACAAGGAAAAAACATCACAGTGGAAGCATTTGGTAGAGGACAACTGCTTAGTGCACTGCAGTTAGAGAGCACAGTGAGGGAACAGCAGCAGAGAGAAGGAACAAGGGTTACCCCATGGTCACAGTCCCAGCCTGCCCAGACACACCCAGAAATGTGCTTTCCTATTCTGGTAGACATCTCTTAATCCAGGCAGGTTGACAATCATAATTAATGGTCACACAGAGGACACTCCAATGTTTAGTAAATAGATGAGAAGAGACATTTAGTAAGATGGTTGGTACACATACACAAGCAAATGTACGCATCTTTATTTATATTTTTTCAAAATTTTGCTTCAAAGAGGAAAAACAAAAACAAGTAACAAGAACAAAGACAGAAACAAAGCAACATAAACAATGCAGATGGTACAGAATTTCAAGACAGGGATAGAAAATTAACAATTGTTATATTACTTAAGCAGCATAAAACTAATAAGTGAGGTGCAATGTTTCCTTCACAAATGAAAGCTCTTTTTTATAAACTCTGAATTCCTGAGGAATGGTTGCCTTTTGCATCTCTCTTTGAGGGTTGAAGGGACGATTTAAGTCTGGCTTATTTACCCCAAACTTCTATTGTGAATGAATGAATTGAACGGACTCAGGTCCAAGAACTCACCCCCTGTGGGAATGTCTCAAGGCATAAAATTAGATGTGAAAAAAAGTTAGTTAAACCGTTGAACTAGAATCATTTGTTCTGATGTTTACAGTAAATAGAATAAAAACTATGAGAAAAAAGGAGAAGGAATATCTGGAGCAGATGGAATCTAACAGAATATTGAAAATTTTACTTAGTGTGATATCTGGACATGTGGTATTAGGAAGGCAGATTATCAGACTATGACAACTAATGGCTAAATCTAATCTATGTCTTAAAAATAATGTTATATTGAAGTACAGTCATGCTCATTGTTTGTAGATGTTTTTACCTTACAAAAATAGACTTGAGTAGTTGTAACAGAAACTATGGAGCACTCAGTAATTAAAAAATTTACTGTCTGGTGCTTTTTACAGAGCCAAATTAAATAATTCCTGTTCTTGGTTAAGGAAGAAGGAAGGAAAATAATTTCTTATTGATATTTATTATATAGAAAGCTTTGAAATAAACTTTTTCATTTAATTTATATAAAATCCAATGGGAAAGCATTGTCAGTCCCATTTTACAGATGAAGAATCTGAGGGTTGAATACAAATCACTTGTCCAGGTCACATAGCTATTAGATATCAAGGGCTGGGATTCTAATTGAGATACCAGAGGTGATTTAGTTTTCTACCTGAGGTATATTCAAATGTCAGAGAATATAGATAGTCATCATATGTGGAACTAGAATCTGTTCACAAAGCCACAGACTAATTGGACAGTGTTGCTTCTTTGTCATGACATGAATTGAAATGAACTGCCTGGCAAGTAGTCCTGTGTCCAGAGTAGGAAAATATTGGTGCCGGATTAACAGGTACATGCTTCCCAGGATGTTGGGCAGAGTGCCTTGCTAGGTGATGTTACCTCTGTGAGGCATTTTGTAAGATAAGGCCTTTGAGATGAAGTCAAGATCCACTTCTCATATCATAGGCTTTCTGCTCAAACTAAATTCTCAAAATCTGTCTAGAAATATGAATGTATTAGGGCAGAATCAGTAAAACCACTGATGGATGTATGACATGGCTGAGGCCATTTTTCCACAGAGATATGTCTTCAAATGCAAGATTCTAGCATCTCCACTATAGTCCACTTGTTGTTGCATTTTGTCCTAGAGACATCTAGAACCCAATTTTAAAACTTTGCTTGCTGCCATCTGGGGATAAATTATTTTGGATTCAGTGTATCAGCTACTTAGCTGAGCGCTTGATCCTTGTCAGAAGATGAAGCTGACAAGTGATTGGTCCAATGTTACATGAATTCAGAGGAGATTTTGTATGAAACAAATTAGAACTGATATTTTACATTTCACTTTCCACAGTAAAATGAGTCCAGATAGGACACAGTCTTCAGCCTTCGTTTAGTTGTACATCGACACATCAGTATTGCCTCCCTGATGGTAGTGATTATATCAAAATTGTGTTTTTCCACATTGTTTTTCCTTTTGCCTTCCTGTCCTTTCCTTTCCTTCATTTATTATGGCTAAATGATATGTAACATACAATTTACCATCTTTGGTATTTTAGGAGTATGTTTCACTAGTGTCAAGTATATTCATATTTTTGTAAAACACATCTGCAAAGCTTTCTCATCTGGAAAACCTGAAATTGTATACCACTAAATAATGATTTTCTTTCTCTTCAGCCAGCCTCTTATAACTGTCATTCTACTTTTACCTTTTTGACTTTGATCATTCTAAATACTTGTACATGTGGAAACATTCAGTAGTTATCTTTTTGTGAGTGGTGACTGGCTCATTTCAATTCACATAATGTCCTCAAGTTTCATCCTTATTGTGGTGTGTGATAGGATTTATTTCCTTTGTAATGCCAAATAATACTCCATTATATGTATATACCACATTTTTATTGTTTTCCTGTTTATCTACTGATAGATATTTGATTGTGTTCTCTGTTGCACGATCGCTTTTGAGTTTAATGTAATCTCATTCGTCTAATTTTGCTTTTGTTATCTCTGCTTTTGGTACTGTTTTAAGAAATTATTGCATCCCATTATTATCAATTTTCTCATTTTACTCCAGGAGTTCTTATAGTTATGGGAATCTGTGTTCTTTTTATTTTATATTAATATTAGTTATAGCTGTCTCTTATCTTTTAAGACTCTCACCCTAATCCTTGTAGATTAGGGCATGACTTCAAGGCTAGAGCTAAGTCATCTTCTGGGATTTGTCCCTAAAAAGTACTGGGGTCACTAATTTTTAAAGTCCTATCTGGACATTGTTTATTTGATTTGAGAAATTCCATTGAAATACAGTTGAACCTTTATTTACCCTGTTAGTAATTTGTAATCAGAGCTTCACTATATTAATTCTTTACTTTGATGTTTCTTTAATACCAGCTACAACTAGTTTTCCTTGTGTTAAGGAAGTGGCAGTTTGTTTTTCGGTGTTGATCATGAAATCTTAGGACAGAAAGCATTAGGAAGTAACTCTAGTTTTCTTCACTGGTGTAGCATTTTCCAGCCATCTCACACACTGACTTTTGTCCATTAAAGTTGCTAGTCTTCTCACCTCTGTATTCTCTTCTTTACGTCTTCTCTCCTGTTCCTTTTTCTTTACTCTTTTTTTCTGTACTTTCTTTTCATTTTCTGACCTGTATTTTCCCCAAGAATATCTTTTCTTTTCTCCCTCTATTGTTCTGGAAATGAGCAGATTCCTAAGGTAAAAGCAGTATGGGTTGGCGCCTCATGACTGCTCAAGTATGAAATCTCGATCTTTTGTGCATTTCTGAGTGTTAGAAATATCTAGCCAGAAAGGCAAGGAGCTGTTTATGTACAAGATAAAGAACTAGAATTTAATTTAAATATCAGGGGAAAATGAGTTAGACACTGGGGATGACTCTTCTTCTTCTTCTTCTTCTTCTTCTTCTTCTTCTTCTTCTTCTTCTTCTTCTTCTTCTCCTTCTTCTTCTCCTTCTTCTTCTCCTTCTTCTCTTTCCTCTTCTTCTTCTCCTTCTCCTTCTCCTTCTCCTTCTCCTTCTCCTTCTCCTTCTCCTTCTCCTCCTCCTCCTCCTCCTTCTCCTTCTCCTCCTCCTCCTCCTCCTCCTCCTCCTTCTCCTCCTTCTTTTTTTTTTGTCTTTAAAACCAGGAGATTCAAAGAGTCTTAAACTCATGTTCTTAGATCGAACATGAATTGACAGTACAGGTGATCATCCAAGAAAAGGCATAATGGTGCAATGATATAGAAATGCTAATTACTATTTTTTATTTTTACTGCACATGATGTGAAATTTTGTTTTAGATTCTAGACTTACAACTTGAAGAAGATATAGAAAAATATTTCAAGGCTCTGTTCTTATTATATAATACAATATTTGATAACTGCCAAGTGGAAAGTCATATGGGAAAGCAGAATAAAGGCATTAAGTATAAATAGACCCGGCATTGTAGAAGAGGGAATAGCAGAGCTAGGTCTTGAATGATGAGTAGAATTAACATAGTAGTAACAAAGAATGATAGAATTTTTCACATAGATGAAGTTGAGAACAAGAATATTCAAGGTAGGTATAGGAAATAGTAAAAGATTCTTGGTGTTTTGGAGTATAGGCCAAGCTGGCATAAGCAAAGAGACCCTCAGAATATGATAAGATAAAAGTCTATTTCTCACTTAACAAGAATCTAACAGTCCAGAAAAGACTGAAGTCATATAGAGACCCAGGTTTTTGTCCCTGGTGCTTTCCAATAATGCTCACAAGAGGAGGGAAGTGAGAAGCAGTTACTTTCCTTCCTATTGATGTGACTTAGCAGCTTCTCACCTTGCTCTTGTTCACATTTCACTAGCCCAGACTTTGTCACACGACATCACCTAATTGTCAAGGAGCTTTGGAAATAATCTCCAAGCCATTGATAGTAGGAGAAGAATGTCTCTTCAATTAACTGATGGTTCGACTAAAGTTTGTTAAATGAAAGGAAAATAGGGGCCTGAGAGACAGCTCAGTAAACTAAAGTGCCAGCTTAGGCAAGCTTAGGCAAGTGCAGGGACTGCATTTCAATCCCAGGCACCATGTGCCATGCCAGCCCCGCCCCCAGGGCAGGCTGAACCAGCCAGGGTCTGGGCATAGTGGTGCACTCCTGTAATCCCAGTGCTGAGGAGGCTGAAAGTAGGAGGATCACCATGAATCTGAGCTGTATAATGAGACCCTGCAATAAGCAATACATTTTAAAAAAGAAGGAAAATATAAAGTTGTAATATGTGAGAACATGTGGGACTTTGAATTCCACTGTGTAGGAAAGCCACAAAGCCATTACAGTGGTGCCTTGGTTCACAACCTCAACTCATTCTATGAATCTGGTCACAAATTGAATTGGATGAGAACTGAATCAAATTTCTCTATAAGGTCAACATTGAACCTCACCAGAGAATTTGATTTCATTTCATTCATTTGGTTTGCAACCAGAATTGTGGAACAAATTAAGTTTATAGACTGAGGTAACTATCTAATGTAGCCACCAATAAAAGAGTATGTAAGGATGGGCTGGGAGGATAGCTCAGTGGTCTAAACACCTGCTTGGCAAGTGCAAGGTCCCAAGTTTGATCTTTGGTACTGCATGCTGTGTCGACCCTAAAACCACGTGTGGCACACACCTGTAATCCTAGTGCTGGGGAGGCTAAGACAGGAGGATCACTACCAGTTTAAGCTGCATAGTAAGACCCTGTATCAATAAATAATCATTTTCAAAAAAGAGCATGTAGGGAATGAGTGAGTGAGTTTATCATTGAGTTGAACTTTATTCTCTAGACCAGAGTTCCAAGCTAAAATGACTCTAAGGCAGATCATAAAAATGAGGATATGACAGGTCTGAAGGACAGCCACTACTCCACTTCAGATGATAGTGGGGCTTCTGTGGCCAACCTTACCATTTCATTTTGTTTTTCAAAATTTGGGGACTTGTGTTTTCTATGACATCCCTTCATTTTAAAACATTTGTTCTGAACAGTTTTTAAGCAGACCAAACAGAACACAGTCATGAGATAGATTTGGCCTTCAAGCCACTAATTCACAATTTTGATAGGAAATGACTTAAAAATTTTGGTCCACAGAATTGGTAGTTTGAGGTTAATCTGACTGGTATGCTGGGTACTCTTGTAAGCACAGTGATTCACAATTGTGGCTATACATTACAATCACTGGAGTGCAAACAGTTGGCAGTGCTCCTGACATCTAGTTCCATCCCCAAACCAATGATGAGAATCTCAAAGTTTGAACATTTTTACAAACTCTTCAAGGGATTGCAATGTGCAGACAAGGTTGAGAGCTAGCTTTCTAAGGCTAGTGTCAAAGGATACTGCAATAACACGGACGTGTGGTGAAGGGGTCTGAATTGTGGTTTTGGAAGCAGACTGAAGAAAAGGATAGAAGTGAAGAATGTTATAAAGGACAAGTTAATAAAAATTGTATCTGTTCTCAGTTAGGAGATTGAAGGTACAAGGACATCTGAAGAACTGAGTTTTCAAGCTGAAATTTGCTTATCTGGGAGATACAAGTAGTTTAACAAATTGTTCCAACAGACACATAACAGATGTACAGTAGATGAAAGATACACAGTAGATGTAACATAGAATGTTACATTATATGCAAGCACTATGGCCCACATCCAAGTGGAGGATTCTAAGTCAGCATAACGTTTTTAAAGATGAAGCTACAAAATTCTTTTTAAGGACAGTAAAAATCTTTTGTATATATTTTATTTGTTGCAGTGCCACCATGAGTGAACTCTTGCTAATAGATTTGTTGAGCAAATAAAATTAATTTTGGCTAAGAATAACTATGGGAATCTGGCGCAAGTTTCTTTCTGGTTGATAAACTAAGAATGTTTCAATCCAGCATCAGTTTGGTGTGTGCAGGGCCGCCTACGCTCAAAGCTCTTACGAACGATGATTTAGCACCACCGTGAGGCTTCATCCAGTCACTGCATCTGGTCAGTGGCCTCTGAAATACCCAGGGAAAATGATTCATGCTTTTGCTTATAGTTTTATCCATCAAAATGAAAATATCAAGTTCTTTGTGCTTTTTTTTGGTTGGAAATAGCAATAACAAATTATTGTGCCGCTATGATGATGGTGCCTAGTTGCATTAGGTAGCAAATATTTCTATAATGATGAAAACTAAAAGAGGAATAAACTCAGCTTTTAATTCACCTAAGATAATTCTTAGGCATTAGTGAATTGTTATTTATCATTAAGCCTAAAATAATAACTTTGTATTGCTGGGGGGATGTTTTTGAAAGGTAACAACTTAAAAAGCAAAATGAAACCTTGACATTTATTGCCTGTGTGCAATGTGTCAGGCAAGGTGCTAAGGAATATATTCAATTAATACTTCATCACATTCAATTCTCAAAACAAATCCCTTCTTCATGCAGACATATTATGTTTCTGCTTTCCCAGTGAGGAAAGAGAGATGCAGAAAAGTTATTAATTTACCTAGGAACATTGGAGTTGAGGGAAAGAATTTGGGGCTTAATTCACAACCTTACATTTTAATTATGAAAACTTGAATAAATCACATAAAATTTACTATATAAGCCTTGTGGTCTTAAGATGAGATATTAATTATGTTTGTCATCCCATTATACCAATTATTATATGAAATTACCAAGAGCAAAAGCTCATTGTATACTCAGGGCTGCATAAATATTAGTCTTATCATCATTATGACTTTCTCTGTGAATCTAGGGAATTAGCATCAATTACATTACAAAGAATCAGAGTGAGGATTTTAATTCTACCTCTAAACAGTGTTGTAAACATAGAATTTCCAACTTCAGCTTTTAGAAATAAACATTAATAAGGAAATCGAGTTGATTGACCTAGAAATACTCCTTAGTTCTGAAATTCTGTGGAAGACTGACTCAGGAATAACTAAGAGGAACAGTGATTTTTCTGAAGCTATTCATTGAAATATATCATTTCAACATGGCTAGCTTTATGTTCTGTGGGAATCTGGATCAATTCTGCTTAGAAGATTCTAATAGTAAGGCTTTGTGAGACTGTGACACCAATGAGCCTGGCGGTATGAAGCTATTCAGGCTGCATTCCTAGCACTGAAATATGACAAGATCCAGACAGCCTAGAAGAATCTGGGGCCTGGCTCGTGTTTGTAAGATGCAAGAAACTAGGGCAAATGGTGACAGTAAACAAGTGAATAGCTCAGTAAAAATTTGATATGGATTAGTCAGAATTTAGGCAAATAAGATCAAGTGAATGAAGCAGATTGGGGATCTTGGCAGACTTGCCATTGTGATGCCCGTCAGCACTGTTGCTTGTACTCTGTCCAGACAACATGGAAAATATCATGCAAAGAGTGCAGGCCCTGTGTGAAGGCCATTCATTATTTCACACAATTTGATATTTTATTTTTTTCTGAAGACTATTCATCACTATTTGCTTGAGAAGGGTGTGTGTGTGTGTGTGTGTGTGTGTGTGTGTGTGTGTGTGTGTGGAGAGAGTGGAGAGATAGAGAGATGTGTGTCATAATTGGCAAAATAATACTTATTTTCTTTCCCACCTTAAGATCCAAAATAAAGATGACAATTTTAACAAAAAAATACCTTAACTTTGGATTTATTTTCTATGATATAGAGAAGACTATCTCAACTTGGAAAATAAAGCTTTCTGAAAGCTGTTTTCTTTCTCTTATCCTCACTACATCCCAAATTTTATATTGCTTGTTGTATTCTACTCTAAAGAGATTATTGACCATAATCTTAATAATGGGATGTAGAACTAGGAAGAATCATAATGCACCCAGTTCTTTGTCTAACTTATCGTTAGATCTGGAGAATATGGCTGGAAGAAACTCCAAGAATACACTGGCTCAAGGTAGCAAACAGATGATTATTCGGAAAAGGAAATGATGGAACTTTATGGCAAAAGAAAAATTGCGCTGTTGAAGGTGAGCTCTCTGGAGCAATGTATGTATTAATGGGTAAGGAGACCATGGTTTGGGATGGTTGTTAAACATAGTGGCTAACTCAGGCTAAGAACATGGGCTCTGGAGTCTTGTTACGTAGACTTGAGTCATCACTTTTGTGCTTGTGTTATACTGAACACCTGTGTCACAATGAGTAGGTGACTTGACCTCTCTGTATTCAGGTTTTCTCTATAAAATAAAATTATAAGGCATATCTGTCACTTAAAGTGGTAAGGAGTAAGTGTATCAAAATGTGTAAGGAGCTCAAAATAGTATCCAGGGCTTAGTAATCGCTCAATAAATGTTTTCTTTTGTGGTGTTGATGGCGGTCACTAGTGTGAGAGGGGAGGGATCAAGACTCAGTAGCTCACATACACAGATAACTCTGGACTTTTGGGATTAAATACCTCGTTTTCTCCTCCTACCTTCAGCCACTTTCATTATTATGAAGCCAGAATTCTACACAATCTACACCCACAATAATTAAAGCAACTCTCCCCTTTTCCAGGGACTGCTAATGGCTACCTAGTTTTCCACACCCTCCTCCTCTTCCTGAGACCCCAGGAGGCATCCTGCCTTGGCAGATTTTCTTTCTTCATTTCTGGGGATTGAGCCCAGTGCTTTTGCAAACCTTCATCCCTAACCTTTTTTTTTTTTTTTTTTCTATTTTTATTTTGAAGCAAGTTCTCACTCAGTTGTAAAGTTGCCCAGGCTAAGCTGATACATGTAATGATCCTGCTGCCTCTGCTTCTCAGAGTGCGAGGGTTGCAAGCATATGCCATCATGCCTGGTGACAGATCATTCTTATATTGTGTTAAAGATAATTCTCCTCTAATTGGCACAATAATTTTAGTTAATGCACTTCTCTGATGACTTAGGAAGTTTATGTAGGGGAATTCATGCTGTGAATGTGTAGTCATACAAATACAGGCATCATTCTGACTTATAATACTGTCATAAAACCACCTTATAAATATATGTATTTATTTGTGTTTATACATATTTATAATATTTGTTTATAATTATGAACTTATAAATAGTAATTTCATAGCAAATTTTAGCCAGAAGGAGAGTCATTATAGTATATTATGTGAAACATTTTTCTTTTTTGGAATGTCTCTAGTAGTTCTTTTAATCCCATGCTTTCAAACTTCGGTGATCACCAGTTGTTATTCAGATGAAATCCAAAATCTAGAGCAAATTGTAAGTGAAGCTCATGTTCCAGAGCAAACGCCTGGCCATACTGTACTGCCCCATGTTTCGCTGTTTCCCTATTTATCTCCAGGACATTAGCCGTGCTGAGTTACTTAGCACAGAATGAGCGTTCTCTCCTGAGCTTTTATTTCCAGAAATGTTCTCTGCTCCTCCCTGTCTCCTTTATTCTTTTTCTGAATTTATTGGGCTTGTCTACCAGGGATCAGCACACTTGTATTTCCCCTCCCCCCCCAAATAAAAGCCCCCTTAGTTGCCTCAAGACTAAATTAAATGGCTTCTGAACACACGGGATAATCTATGTCATATTCTCAGTGTGGCCCAGGCATCTCTAGGAGGTTCCCAAGACCTTCTCAGGGGGATACACAGGTTAAAATTATTTTGTATTAATGCTAATACGCTGTTTTCTTCCTCACTCCATTCTGTGTGCAGCAGGGTTTTCCAGAGGCCACATGATGTGATGTGCTGGTAAATTAACTGCAGAAGTAGAAATGGGAATCTAACTCTCCTCTATAAAGACAGTCACAAGATTTACATGTAGCTAAGTGATAATCTTTTCACTACTTTTGAAAGCAGTTATTTTTCATAACAATATACTATTTATGTTAATACATAAAAGGTTATCATCATTTAAGAATAACATTTAAAATTTTTTAAAATGAATATTGATAGGTATAACCCAAAGCGAAAGTTCTTTAGGCCTTCAATAACTGTTAATAATGTAAGGAATTTTGAGACTAAAATTTGAGGACTATTGATGTTGATTGTCTGTTTGTTTACTGGGCCCAGAATACTTTAAGAGAAGAATATGAACCACTGACAGGTGACTCCCAGGCCCCAGTACAATTTGTGATTCAAAATAAAGTTTCAAGAAATATAAAAGGCCTAATCCACATATATGTATATATGTGTACACACGTGGTGTTTCAGCAAATAGGCGATTAAATACGTCAGCTGGCCTAATGCTATATAATCTAATATATAATCATACAATTGATAAACCAATAATACTCTGAAATTTTACTTTTTTCTTAAAAATTCTACTTCTGTCTCCCTTTTATTTAATTCTAGAAATCTTGTCTAATGGATGAGGATGAAAACATAAAAATGAATCATTAGTCCGATGTGTGGAAACACAACTCTTAAATTCTTCTGGCTCAACTACCTACTCATGTTTTCAGTCGAGTACATAACCTTTTGCACTTCATTGTCCTCCCTTGTGAAATAGGGAGTTTTGAAGTAGACACATTCTCAGAGCCCTGAAAAGACCTGCTCTGTACTTCTAATCTCTATGGGAATTTATCTCATTTCTCCCTTTTGCTTTTCCAGCAGATGTATTTAAGTGATACTATTTTCTGCTTCTTACCTCGAATGATAGTGTACTGGCTGAATTATTACCCTTTACTGACTTGCTGCACTGTAGTTCTCTGGTAGAAAGTCAGACATATCATTTTCTTGCTTATTCAGTATAATACCCGCTGCACAAGGAATTCCAATTTTTTCCTAAAAATAACTTTGTTATTACTAAAGAATTATATTATCTCTAGAGAATATTTAGATAAATAGTAACTCAACACTCACGTGTACTCCCTTGAATAACTTAGTATTCTACAAACATTCCCATCCAGCCGTATACATTCCTGTTCCAGATATGTTTGATTTGCAAGGAGGTCTTACTAATCAGGAAAGCATTTAGAGCTAATCTAAACGTAGGATTATAACATTTCCAGCTTTGCACTTCAGTGTCAAGGAGACAGCCCTTTTCATTAAAACATCATGGACATGTTGGGAAATGTTGTTTATCAAAAGCTATTGATGAGCCCCCAAAGGTGGGGAGACGTTGAGCTGTAAAGAAAAGATAGGGTACAGAGAAAGGAGCAGGAAAGCAGCAGAGAGGGAGGAAGAGGGAGATGAGTAGAGAACTAGAAAAGGGAGGAGCTACGAGCATGGGAAGAGAGGAAAGAAGCAAAAGAGAAGCAGCAGCCAAGAAAAAAAGGAAATAAAGGAGAACAGGAAAGAGAAAGCACAACCTGGGGGAAGAATGATCTAAGGCAAAGCCATGATGGAAGCTGGTGAGATGTGTGAGTAGGACCACAGTTCTCACTGGGGCTTGGGAAAGAAGAAGGGATGGACGAGAGAGGGCGTTCCTGTCCTCTGTTTTCTCTCTGTATGTACCTAGTGGAAGTAAGCCTGGTTACAGAGAATATGAGGTAGTGCTCCAAACTTGGACTCTGGAACAACATTACTTAACTGTGTCATAGTTTTATGATCTTGAACACACTGCATAGCTCCTTGATGCCTTAGTTGTTTTATCTGCTCCATGGGGACATTTGTGGCAATTCATTAACTTAGTATGTTTTTACAAGGACAGTTCATGGGTAGTATCTAAATAGTAAGTATGATATTTGTAATACTGGGTATATAAAACCTATAATTAAATCATTCAGTTATCAAAATCATTAATTTGAAGAGAGGAGCACCCTGTTCTGTGGGACTTGGTGGCATATGGAGAGGGTCTGATCTGCTTCTCTACATTCCCTCTAGGATTAGGGGTCCAGGAGGCAAGGTCTCAGCTGGAGCAAGTTAACAAAGATTTGTTCTTGAATACCTGGAAGCATCCCTAGCTTCTTTCCCTATAAAATGGAAGGAGTGGAGATTTTTTATCACATGGTTGTTATAAGGATTATATAAGTGTCTAGCATATAGTAAGTGCTCAATTAATATTAATTATAGCTTATTACTTCCAGTTTATACCCAATTATTTTTCTCATAGCTATTTTTGTTAGATGTTCATGATGTGAATTCCAATCTTGCTTTGCACTTAAGTCATTAATAATTCTCTTCTATAAACCCACAGGAAGTAATGAACTCAAAGCTTCTAGGTTTGTCAAAGGAAACCCTTTCACAGTGTAAGAACAGTACTATTCCATGCACTTACTTTGCTCTGTATTTCCTCTTGCAGCCTTCTACCTTTATTCCAGTACAGTATCACCAGAAATATATTTATATTTAAAGATATCCCATCCAATGTTGAGAAAAGAAGTTAAATATTTCATAAGGCATTTTAATATTTGAGGATTTTGTGGTATCAGAGTTAACACTGCCTGAAACCCCTGTACTTTTTCTTCCTTGGTTGCTCTAAAAGAGCAAGTCGTCTGTTCTCCTCTGGATTGGATTTTGTAGGCAGGAAGATAGATGAATAAGGCAGTAGCACTGAGAGCACACTACCTTTAACTTTCCAGCACTTTTTCTGAGCCTTGGGATCTCGGTGGCTTGTTAGGTGCATATACAGCGAGGTAGTTGGGAAAAGGCAAATTGCCTGTAAGTGCTACTGCCCCAAACTATACATTAGACTTTTCATATGGGAAAGTATAAGTATCACAATTATGTATAAAAATATAGGCTTTAAATCTCTATGTTGGTAGATACACATACCAAATCACGTGTATAGTTTTGCTAGATGTTTAATGAGTGGCAAGAAATCTACACAAAAGGAAGCGATTAAGCAGTAGTGTGGGTTGGGGCAGCCCTGAGGCCTGTGGACTGTCACCTGCCTTGTAGCCTCAGAGAGTCTGACAGAGAGGCAGAGAGAGGTAATGGAAGAAGGGCCAGAAAGGGACAAGGAAGCTGGATTAGAAAATGACAGGAAAGATACTGAGCAGATGCATTAGTAGAGGTTTTGCACAACAAAGACTAGAATGTGGCCTTTCAAAGGTTTATAATTCAGCTTGTGTTTGTGAGTTGAGTGTGCATAAAATGTGCTTTTTATGTAGTGCAGTGGCAGCGCTGGGTTGTATCATAAAGAAAATTGATTGTTATAACCTTTGATCCTCTAGGTAAGCAAGCATGAACTCCGAATACTAAAAAAAATACCCAGATAGGTCAGTACTAAGAATAGTAACAGATTTGGATCCAGACAGAATTCTGAAATAGGTATGTTTTTACAAAATCCAGGAAAAATCCTACTTTTATTGATTGCAGAACTTTTTTTAATAATTAAAATCACTTGACTTCAGTAAGCCAATGTTTAGACATGCTTTATATTCTGTTAAATTTTTTGCCCCAATGACATTTATTTCAGTATTCCTAATCATATCTCGCAATGTCTTTTATACATACTAGACATTTAGGAGACAATGTGTTAAGCAAAATATATGATCTATATTTGTGCTAGAATTTGACCTATGTTTCAAAATAAAGTTTACTTTATATTTTGCCATGTTCTTGTTTATGTCCTCCTCATGTTCCTTCATTCACATGAATAGGACCTTGATGGAGCTTCTGAGATGATCAACGACATTAATTATATAGGCCTAAAAGTGAATCTACAGGATCTATTTACTAGGTGGTACTTTTTTGGTCTTTCTAAGAAAGAATCTTGCCACGTGTTGAAGCTATACACAGAACCAAAAAGCACTATCAAAAACTAAGTTCTCCCTAAGAGGGAGCGAAGTTCTAAGGATTTTTCTTAACTACAAGTTTGGAATGCTGGATTTGTCAAATTTCTGCTTACTGCTGGCAAGAAAACCATTTAGAAAATATTGGACAGGATGAGATAGAATTCAGAAGAAATCCAGAACAGAGACTTAAAACAGTTTCTACTTCCTTGATATTAAACAGCCTTATTTTGCTGTCTAACTGGACTAGACAGAGATATTATCCAGAGAATTCCATCCCAATCTCATGGTTTTTGTTAAATCTGCATCTCACAATTTTCAGCTAAGTGTATAGTCATGTTTCTGTTAGGAAATCTGACACATATTGTTTAATACTCTTTGTCTAAGAATATAAATACTGTGAAATACAATTTTTAATCTTACAATGATCAACCACCTAGAATATTCTTTTCTGATAAACTTCCATAGCAAATAGACACCATTTCTGTAAGTCCTTCTGGTCAGCAAAAAGTCTCCTAATTTTTCATAAAATTTTCCTTGTAAGCGTATCAGGCCTTAGGAGTTGAGTTTTAGCAGACCTTGGCCTTACTTTTCCCAAACCTAATGTACATATCTGGAAGGCCTTGTGATATACATCAAGTCAGGTATAAATTTGTGGGATATTCTGAGCCCTACGTAGTTTAATAGAAAAAGGAGTTTGAAGAATGCTATTTTGAAAAAGAGCAACGGTATATTGATAACAAAATATAGATAACATCTCCATTGAAAAAGTCAAGAATTGGAGAGGAAATGAAAAACATAACTCCTAAATTTATAAAATCACAGGGAAATTGAAGTACTTAATTGATTGATAAATGTATGACAAAGGGCAAAATGAAAATTTGACACAGATTCTTCATGTTTAGAAAAATTATGAGAAAATTAGTAAAAAGCTTAATTTGACAGAAAATAAATTTGATAAGGGAATGCTTTGTGTGAAATTCATTAAATCACCTCTGTTTTATCTAATCTAGAAGAAACTCTTCTGTGAGTTGACCAGAGGACGCCTCAATGGTTTTACTAGTTCAGGAATGGAAACTAGGGCTTGGTGTACATTAAAGATCACAGTTTAGCCAATTGAGACTGCCTGGCTCTAAGTTTCTGTTTAAGGTATCTCTAATATGATATTTCTTAATGGTTTCACCAAAACTATCAGATTAGGAGAGATGTTTAAAGCATTTCCAAGGGGAAAATCAGGTATTTGTGAAATCTCCTGGTGATGTGTATTCTGGGACTTGACACAGTGCGATGTTTTGACAGAGAAAGCTTTGGAGCATTTGTGAATAAGGAAACACAGTACTCCATTGCCTACACTGGTAGAGCTCTGTGGACGTTGCTAAGGTGCAGAGCAGGCGGCACAGTCTGAGCTGACTATGGGCTGTGAGCATATCTCTGCTCTCCCCATTCACTAGACAGCGTATGTTTCTAAGTGTCATGTTTTTGTGACTTTATCCTTACTACTCTCCTAGATCCCATTTTTCTTTTCTTTTTCTGATAATTCTTTTGTCAAATCAATTACTTGAACTAAAGTTAATGGATTTTAAAGAATTATCTAGTTGGATGCCTCATAACAAAACCTATCTTCTGAGAAGTATGGTAAAATGAATTTTTACCTACTTTTACTTTGGTCTTAAGATATGCTTAGGCGTCGAAAACCTTAATCAAAACTAATTGAAAGCCAAAGCTGAAAAGTGGTTTAAGTTTCACAGGGAAATACCTGTTAAGCCAAGTAAAAATGTGGAACCTTGCCTTTCTCCTTTTGACCTCCAGGTGGTGCTGTTTACCTAGACATGGAAGGCAAGAGCCCAGCCCCGTTCTTCCTCTTAGTTTTGTTAGCTGGGTTTTCATTTTTTCAAAATATTTTTCATTTCCACAGATGTGTACTTTTAAATGGTCAATAAAATTTTATAACCACTATTTGAAAACTTGCAAGATTGTTGCGATTTCTGCTTCCTAGGCAAAATATTTCTTTACGTCCATATAACCCCAGCGTCGCGGGTTTGCATTTGTTCGTTAGTGCCACTCTTCTGTTCTTTTCTTCCAGCACCCAGGCCCAACCACAGACATTTGGATGTCAATAGAACTCATCCAGGTGCCTTGAAACACTTAAGTGACTTAACCATGTATTTCCACTTTAACTAAGGTAACTCAATTCCATAGGCTTCTAAGTGAAAAACAGCATCTTTATGGAAATACTTTGATTCCTCTAAAGCCAGGCAAAGCGGCTAGAAGACCTGACCTGGTAACACTAGGATGGCGGTGTAGTGGTATTGGTCTCATTATGGGTGAAGCTTAGAATTTTAAAGATTGATTTTAAATGAACCCAAATAATATCTTTCTTACCCTTTTTCTGCCTCTTTTTTTTTTTTTTTTTTTCTCTCACAAGGGGTTTGTAAACAAGCTGGATGAATTCATTCAATGGTTAAATGAAGCCATGGAAACCACTGAAAATTGGACTCCCCCCAAGGCAGAGACCGACGGCCTTAAACTCTACCTGGAGACGCACTTGGTAGGCAAGACTGTGTTGCTCTTGCTATAAGTAATTGGGGGATTTTAATGTGCTGCTTGTCTATGCAAAATACCAATTTTAGTTATCAAAAGTCATTATATGCTAATGAATCTAAGTTTTTAATAGAACAAACTACAAAAGCTGAAATTTTGCAGGTATTTCAAGTAATAGTATGAAACCAAATCCTCCCTCTTTCAAGCTGATTTTTCAAAGCTTTTTCTGAGCAAAGCATGTAAATATTCAAAAACACCTTAGATAAATTTGCTCAACCCTTACCCTCTGGGTGACAGTCGAAGTTCTTCTCTTTTTTATAAAAATGAATTAAAGAGACAATTTTGATGACCATCCTAAGCTTTCCAGAATTCTTGTAAAATTAATGAGCCTTTCATTATCAAGAGGGTCTTCTTTTTCTGTTCTACACTGGGTTATTTTAATAAAATATTTAAAATGATGATTTCCATTATTTTTGCTGCTATGTGGATTTTTTTCAGCAGCTAATTAATACAACTGTCATTATACCCGTCCCTGTGCGCAGAGAAACCTACGGAGGGGAAGTGGAAAACACTTGGAGGAATACGCTTCTGAGTGTGTTAAAAGCAAGAATTATAGACTGAGGGACATTTGATGAACCTCATGAGGATTTTACTGAACGCTTCAAATGGCTGATATCAATTATAAAGGGGTGGAAACTACGAAGCAAAGTGTGCTAAAGCATGAAGAAAAAGCACGTGGTCGTAGGAAATGAAAATTCAAGCTTTGAGCATCTCATCTCTGTTCCTTTCCCTGATAGCATAAAATTGACGAAGGCAATGAACGCAAATCCTTGAGTGCCCGACTGCGGGCTTGCTAGTCTACCCCTCTTAAAGATTCATGCATTTAGATCAAGTAAATGCTATGTGGTAGCTCTGCATGTGTGGAATCTCACAGGCTTCCGAAACTATTGTCTCTGATCTTATGTGGGATTTGGAAGGGAAAGACTTGGGTAAGCAAAAAAGAAGGTAGAATGAAAGAAAGAAAATGTTTTAGCTTGTTGGCTTGGTGTTTTGTGGTGTGATTTATATCATTGTAAGAAAAACAGCCTAAAAATCCTGTTGCTACAGGCAGATAGCTGTGTGAATGAGAAAGAATGGTAAAATGGGACAAGTATTACTTCCTTTTTTAGAGACTGGAGTTGCTGATGTATAAAAATGTCAGTGACCCTAACCACCTCTCTCCTATGTGGATTTTGAAATCTGCCCTTGGTACTCAATTCCCTGTTGAGTGGAGTTTCACTTTTTTTTTTTTTTTAAGATGGCATTTCTTAATAGCAAGATAAAGATATTCGGTGCTTTATAATGTAAATTGTATTAATTAGAATGTCAACTTTTCACTGGCATTGTTCTGACAGAAATTCTAATCTGTGTTTAAACAGGAGTATATGAACTTTATTTCACATTAAGTGTGCTGTCTTAATCTTCTTGATTTAATATTTTATGGAAAACACACACTTAGTTTTTGAGGTCCCAGAGGGCACGGGGGCATAAAGGGCACTTTAGATTATTTGTTGAAAATGAGGCTAGGAGGATAAGAGCCAAGATCCTTTTCCTTCGGGAATTGAGTGAGATGCCCTTGGTAAGCAATGGAAGTTCCTGTCCTCCACCCTGGTATTCCAGAGAGATCCTCACTTGACATTCTTCTGTTGGCTGCTACCTCCTTCTGGTCCAAATGTACTCGCCAGGATTTCCTGTGAGGAGGGAATGTTCTAGTTTGCATGGTCCACACAGGTGCCACTCACCAGATGTGTCAGCTGTGCACTTGAATGAGCCTCGCGCACCTGAGGAAATGAATTTATAATAGCACACAGGGCTAGTGATTACTGTATTCTATCTAGCCTTATGGAGCTGCAGAGCATCTTACAGGTGGCTGTCCAAATTGTAGGCATCCGTACCTGCCTCGTAATGACATTCTTGTCTAAAATATGGGAATCATTACCTACTTTGCTGCTGATCTGCAGTGTAGAGTTCTGTAGCGAAGTGTCCTTCTTAAGATATTTTTCTTTAAAAATAAATGTTTCTTCCCAGTGATTAATACTCTCTTGGGTGAGTTTCCTTCATAATTATTTCCTATTATGTTAGTTGTAGTAGAGATGTGAAAGAGATGACATAGGAACATCAGCTTGACTTCAAATAGTGACAGACTGTGATAGCCAGAGCTATTATCTGGATATTAAATAATAACTTTAGATTTCACTTTCTAAATAATAAAAAATAATATTCTGCGGTCACTGGTGACCTAGTGTGTATGGATTGCTATTCAGTGATATTTAAGAACAATCATTAAGTGTTGTTGTACGGAGTATTCTGTGTCTATTACTTTAGACACATTCTGTGGCTCAAACATCTTTCAAATTTGGAGTTTTTTCTAAGAGTGTATATATACATTGTGTTCCTGACCAATATTGTCACTTAGATTTCTGTTCCATTTCTTTACTGTCATGCTGGGTTAACATGAATTTTTTTCTCAAAAGAAGGGAAAATTTCCACCTCCATATACTTAGGGATTTATATTTCTTAGTTCATCATACCTAAATCATTACTGTTGTTTAATAAGTGAGCAGGTGGAAGTTGCAAGGCTAAGCAGTAATCGAGGTAACTATACAAGTTTATTTAAAGATATTTATAGGTTCTATAATCTAACATTAAATAAACAAAGGATCAAGCCTCTAGAATAAAATTCTCCCCTGGTATAATGATACCTTTCAATATTTATTGTAACAAAATAAACATTAAAAACAATAAAAAGTTGTACATTTCTCTTTTGATACTTAATTTGATTATTTTCCATGATGGTAACCAAAGGTTTTTACCAACACAAATCAATTAAAGCTTTATAATACCTTTATGAAAGATGTGAAGGAGCTTTATTTTAGCTGTAAGAAATACTGTGAAATTGCAATGATACATCAATGATTTTCCATGATAATTAATCATCTGCTTGCAACCTGGCTGCTCCTTTCAAAAATACAATTCCTATCTTCCTAGAAAATGACATTTTCAGGAAAATGTCATTGTGGAAGGTATTTTGTGAGTAATGAACATTCCCATTTTTTGAAAACTACTTTTCAAATGGCACTGTGTGGATACACCTCTGGACAGACTCCCTTTTCTCTGTCTCTTCTCTCACCTCTGTCCTTTTCCTGCCACCTTTTTTTAAAAAAGAACTTTATTATTGTGGTATCATTGGCATACAATAAATGGCATATTTTAAAGTATACCATTTTCTATAAGTTTTGACAATTTGATGACTAGATGCCCATGAAATTATCACCAAATTCAACATAATGATCATCTTCATTGCCCCTTAATGACACTTCATAATTCTCCTTGCCCTTCCGCATCTTCTTCTCAGTTTTCAGGCAGCCACTGATATCCTTTATATGATAATCAGATCAGTTTGTACTTTCTCAAATATCACACAGATTGAACCAAACAATGCCTATTCTTTTGGGGGGTGGGTTGCGTTGGTTTCTTTCACTTACCGTACTTATTTTGAGATTTATCAGGTTGTTGAATGGCTGGGTTGTTCTTTTCTTTTGATTGCTGAGTAGTGCTCCGTTGTATGGATGTACCAATCTCTTCATCCATTCACATGTTGATGGACATTTAAGCTATTTCCCTCCACATGCTTTTTAAATGACTAAATTTGAGGAGAAGCGTAATACACAGAATATACTAAATATACTATAGATTTCTAAGAAAACTAATTTTTTCTTTAAGAGAATTTATAGGCTCTTCAAAGTCAAAGTGCTTATGCAGAAAGCAGCAGAGCAGTCACGCAGTGTTTCCCTCTGTGAATTCCATTTCCTATCCACTTTTTCCTGAAAGGATAACTCTGTTCTCCCCTGCCATTTTGTGTATGTCTAACTCACCAAATAGGCTTATGGCGTAAGTGATCAACCCCACAATATCAAACCAGAAATTCCTTTATCTATAACCAATGAGAATATTCAGTGGCAGAAAGTGAAGCCAACCCAGTTCCAGACAACTGTGTAAGATTTATGCAAAAGAACTCATCAGAAAGATCTGTTTTAAACTTGGGAAGTAAAATTGCATAGACAGCACCATGTTATTTTTTTGACAAACATTAACTAACTGCATAAAAATAGTCTTGGGAGAAAAACATTTTTAATTCCATTTGATAAATGAAAAACATGGGAGAAATAGTGACTCTAGGTTCAAGTTCATGTATATCAAGTACCAGTGATTACAGGGCAGCTATTTATGTCCTAAGAATACATGGTGAATAAACTTGATTTGTTTATTTCAGAGATTTTTCAGTCTAAAGATTATAACCATAGATTAGGTATAACTAATATAATTCTGATCAGTAAACGTTTTGTAGAAGAAGTGAGGTATTTTTAGTACAGGGGAAAATTTTATTGATTCTTCTTAGATAAACAAAGATTCTAAAGTTAATTTGATGTGAACCTCAAAGGACATAGACAATTTTTCTGGCTAGTGACAGAGAGATAGAATTAGAAGAACATTTATAGGTAAGATGAGGGAGGTATAATGAGGCACCTGGTATGGCCGAGACCAAGCTGCAATTCTGCAGGTTGGGGCTGGGTGGGAAAGTAGATTGAGAGACTTTCTTTTTTTTTTATTATTAATTTTATTGAGACTTTCTAACATCGCACTTTTTGCTGGAGGCAATGAGGACTCCTTGAAGGCTTGGTTTTGTTTCAAAACAGAGGAGTGACACAAATTAGCTATAAATCCCATGGAAGTCGGAGCAGCCTGACATAGGTTAACTGAATGAGGTTTAAGATGGGTTCGCTTGAGAGAATAATTAAAAGGATAATAGAAAATGAGGTTGAGTATAGTATTTGATACACTAGGACAGACAAATGGTAATCAATTTTAAAGCATTGTTTTGAACTAGATGTATATAATAGGACATAAAATTCAAAAGGGACACAGAAAAACAGTAAAAATCAAAAGGAAATCTCTTGTCACTTTTTCCAGTTCCTTGGAGCAACCACGATTCCTAATTTCTTTGTATTATTTCAGTTATCCCAAGTATTTAAAAAGTCTATGCAAGTAGTTTCCTTTGTTCCTTCTATTTATGTTAGCAATAATTCAAACTTGGTAAATGTAACACTATTTAATCCTTTTTAATGGCTGTACAATCTTCCCTTTATAAATATGGAATAATTTATTTAATCAATCTTTTATGCTGGAAATTTATGTTGCTTATAGTCTTTTGTCTATTATGAATGTTGCTTCATTCATTATTTTAGAAATTTGTCATCTTGTGTAGTGTTGTCTTAGACTTCCTCACTGAGAAATTTCTAGTTAGTAGATTATTCACTTTTAAATGTCTTGGGTATCATCAAAGTTTTGATAAAGATTGTTCAAGTTTATACTCAACAATTTGTGAAAATGCATATTGTGCATATTCTTGCTATCATAGTATATTATGACATTTGTTAAACTTCATCCCTATTATAGTTACAAACATCTTATTCTGGTGTAGTGTGCATTTCTTGTATTTAAGGCAAAGTATGAATATATATATATATATATATTAGGAATTATTGGTATTTCCTTTTTGAGCTTTCTCTTACTTCTATTGGGTTGTTGGTCTTTTGCTTCCAGATGTACAGAAGTGTTTTTAAATATTAAGGGACTTATTCCTTTGTCTGTAATGTGCATAAAAATACTTTTAAAGGAAACTCTATTAGGGTTTCTAGTCCAAAAGAACAGACAGATGAACAGTTTGAGGAATTGAGGGTGAGTTAGACAGCAGTGGCTCTCAGCCTTGACAAAGGCATATTTGGATTCCAAGCCTGGAAAGATCTGCGCTAGCGAGTGTGCTTACTTAGACAACAAGGACAAGCTGAAGATCAAAGAGGCTGCAGTTGAGTAGTGGATAAAGACATTTGAACAGTGTGAGAGGTATGACAAACTGTGGGTCAGGGTCAGGTGACAGAAAGTGGGAAGAGAGAGGGAGGGGCATATTAGAAAGACACAGCAACAGGACTCCTGAGTCTCACTCTTGGTCAGCCAGAAGTCTTATGCCCACCGTCAATTTCCTCAGCCCTGGTCTCCCACAAGGCTGCTAAGGCCTACGGTTCTATATCTGACAGAAGTCTGGACTTGAATATAGCAAAGATCATGGAATTTCTGAGAGCTCCTTGGGAAGGGAGTGGGAGGCCCCGCAGTTACCCTGGGGCATGTGAAATCAGGTAGTAATAAAAAGGCAGTGTCATGAATGCAGCAAATACTGGGGGAATGTGCAGAAACTGGAGCAGTTCTTCTTTTACACAACTGCTGAAATTAGGGGACTGTAGTTTTAAAAAGGCATTAAATTATATTTACTAGAAAAAAAAGTCAAATGCTATAAAAGAGCATAAATTAAAAGTGAAAGCCTTACCCTCCCATGGGTAACTAGTGTAAACAGTTTGTTCTATGTCTCTTTGAAGCTTTTTATGTAAAATGCATGTGTTTTAAGGATTTTTAAATTCCATATTATACATACTGTTTATTGACTTACTGTTTTTATCTAAAAATATCTTAGATATCCTTACATCAATATGTGAAAATCTGCACATTTTAGCAGCTCCTTAATATTTTATTGTGTAGATGTACTGGTTTACTTAATTCATTCCCATGTTGATGGACATTTAAGCTGCCTACTTATTTATGCCTTTTTTCTTATGTTTTTTCTTTATGAACATTCAGATTATTTTAATACTAAACGAGAGTATCTTTCTAGTTCCATTACAGTCTGCCACTAGCAGCAATTCAGGGACTCTGTGTAATGAGAGTCTGTCACACTTGAAGGGCAGCTTTCACCCTGGGTCTTAAGGGATGAGTGGGATTCCTGTTTACCCTTGGAGCTTTGAGTCCCTGATTATAGGTAAAAAGGAATTTGAATCTGTTCATTTTAGAATTAGTGCCTGCAATTTGAGGGAGCTGCCACCAGGTGGCACGTGAATACCGAAATAAAAACTCCTGGTGTCTGGATTTGAGCAGTTTGCCTGATTATCTTACTACTCTAAGCAGTACTTATGAAAACAGATTGGATGCGACCAATAATGTGTCTAGATAGCAAGATTTTCAGCAATGTATTTGCACATATTTTCATGTGTAGTTAGATCTTGTATTATATTTCAGATTAAACGATTTCCATTTGCAACATAAGAAAAATCATATAATTCTTGCAGAATTTTTAACCATCCAAGAACATTTCCCCAAATACTTCTGTTTTTCCTTTGCTTGCTCTCCTCACTCCTGCTCCTCCTCTGCTTTGCTTTTCAGTGCTTGAAGTTACGAGACACCAGGGTTTTCTTTCTCCCACTTCCCTGCATTCCCCTCTTCTGCCTACCTTTCTCTGTTGAGGTGATAGGCAGCTGAGGCCTGGGCAAGCTGAGCATCACAGAATCAGCAGCCACTATGGACCAGCTGCCTTGCTCAGCTAACGGACACAGCCAGACTTCAAAATCCAGAGCTTCGGAGTTTGCTCACCTGCCTGCCGCCACCCTCACCCTCCATAAGAGAGCTGGTGGCCTCACAGGGACTTTGAAGCTCCGTTGGCTCAGCCCCCTCCATTCTCATCAGCTAAGGGAAGTAGCTAGGAGTTTAGTAGAGAACAGCAACTGTACTTCCATTGGGAAATTGAAATACTCAACTCCCAGCCTGAGTTATTTGCTTTGATGGAGGGAGGAGATAGAAGAGTCTTTGGGAATTGATAACATGTAGGCATTTTGAGGTTGATGTGACGAGAGGAGGCTAAGGTGGAGGGAATGGGAGAGTGGGTGTGGTAGGAGGCTCTTGGGCCTGTGAGAATCCAGGGCCACATTCCCTTGCTCGAGTGACTAATTTTGTGCATCTAAGAGACAAATAATGTTGTCTTCCTTTTTAGTTATAAAGGATCCTGCTCTGATTAAAGTACCTGGGATGTGTACTTTCTGCCTGACTCAATTTAAAGACACTTGGGCTCTAATACCCGGCAGTTCTCATTTTTTTGAAAATTGTTGATGTTCAGACATTTTACTGAGCCATAACTCTCTTTTTAATAATAATAATTCTTTTAAAAATGAGAATACCAGTGAAATGCTACTTTTATTAAGCACTTTCTATTCAGGGCAATGGCTTGCTAAGCACTGAAGAAAGAGTTTGCAGGTTGGTCTTGCACTTTGGGGTTTGTGCACTGGCCAGAGACATTGCGTATTAATAGGAGAGTTGTGTCAGCTGAGGTAGTGACCTATCTTTTACCCCATGTAGCCTCTCTGTAGTTCTTTCTTATTCACTATGTAATGTGGGATTTTGGGATCTTGAAGCAATTTATTAGGTAAAAATAACAAAAGTTTCAGATCTTTATGTTAGCCAGAAAAATAGCTGTTATAGCTACCTAGGATTGTTGTGATGATCAAATAAATTGTTGTATATGAGGAGTTTTTTTCTTGAACAGTTGTTGTCTCACTTATTAGGTGTCTTGCGTCACTGAGAGCATATCGTGTGAGAAGTTCAGGGGTTGTTAGAGAAGTTGAAACTCTCCCCGTCCACCTCTCAACTGCTTTCTTGTGGCTGTCACTGCTTGAGGAACAGTGTGTGTCCCTTTGGTGTCTCCTCCAACATTTAGGCTTGTGGGTTTACAATAGTAGAAGTTATGTGTTAAATGAATGAGTATTTTTAAAAGCAAAGTTACAACCATTTCAGGCAGCACATTGTAATTCATGTTATAAATCATCAAACAATCACCGATGATGCCTGCAAATTAAATTATTTTCTCTACAATTTACAAGCCAAAGTAAACTCTGAACACCAGGCTTTCTGGGTATCACCTGGTATACCTGTCACAAGAAAAATGCTTACACATAGAAAAATGTAAGATTTTTTTTGTTTGTTTGTTGGGTAGATGTAATTTATCTCCTTTTGGGGAAAAAAACCCATAGACAATACAAATGATGACTAAGATATCAAGAGGGTTAAAACAATTCTACAGGTTAATGTTACTGTTTCAAAATATGAAGACTACATGACTAGACAGGATGTTAATGACTTGACATTACAAAATTTATTAAATTTATTTTTAAAGTGATTTGGTTCTCCCTCTCAAATGCATAAAGCATGTGGGAGTTGGAGTCGTTCTGCCCCAGGCTGCCAAACAAATTTTTAATGGAACTGGAGTCCTTCAGGGATTGTCCTAAATCCACATAATATTCTTAAATCCTGATGTTTGCAGAGGGACCTGTATATTAGCAGATGTACGTGTGAATAATATACTTATATCCATCCATCACCCTGGTGACTCTGCATCTGGAGGGGCTGCTGCACATCAATTATTCCACCCCAGGGGGCAGAGAGATATTTGGGCCAGCACTGACCTCCTTTTCAATCAAGGTCTCTGAGCAGTATGTTCTGGAAGTCAAATGTTCCCTTTAGACAGAACTTCTGTTTTAGATTCCATTTGGCCTAATGTGGCCATGCTGAGAAGTCAATGTGATTACCTGTGTCAGGTACGGCGGCGGCATCCAGAGGAGCAAATGAAAATTTCATCACTCAGAGCCAGTGTCAACACTAGGGATCTCTCCCATCTATCTAATTCTTGCATAAGCTATTAGCCAGTCTATTAGAAAAGAATGTCAACCTTGGTAGGATGCATCTACTTTTCATAAAGAAATGCAACTGTTTGTAATACATTTTAAATTGCCCAAAGAGCTAACTTCACTTTCAAATTCTTGGAATAATTTTTATCATCTGGCTTTTCAGAAAAAATGTTCTTTCCAGAATAATAAGGATTTTTGTCTTTATGTCTTAGTATGATTATTATCACATTGTCTCTCCTTTTTTAAAGGCAAGCAAAAGTTTTGTAATGCTTGTCTTTTTGACAGAAAAATCTAGAACTTCTTTATCAAATATAGAGTTTATTTTAATTTTTTCTTCTCATATTATACCTGGAGGTATGTTATACATTGTCATAACTGATAAATCAATGACAAATGTAGCCACTTCATTTTCTTGGGAAATATACAATTGTGATAGTGGCTGACCATTTATTTAATTATGTGGTAAGTACCATATGATGAGAGGGTAAAGTTAAATTGATGATTTAGGCTATCTCAGCCAGGGTACAGTTTACATGGCAATTACGCTGGGATCATCAAAGTGTAATTGGCAAGTAATTTTGTCAGCGAAGGAACATGACAGTTCATTTACATGGTGTTCACTGAGTAAAATTTGGTGACATTTATCAACCACTTACAAGTAAAGAGTAATTGCATGAATAGCTCCCAATATGCTATAGGCTGTTTGAGATCTTCCTGGAAGGTTTTTGGTACAAATTCCTTTGTACTTGTTACCCTGAACATTTGTTAGTGGTGTGCTATATGCCAGGCACTGTCCAGGCGCTGAAGATAGAAAACGGAGTGAAAATACAATTCTACATTCCACAAACAATGCGTTGTAAGTGGATACATCTATCAACAATTTTAACACAACATAGTAGGTAGGGGTTTGAGCTTGGCAGAGGTGCGAGGGATGTCAAGAAAGGAAAATTGGTAGAGGGAAAGATGGCCAGGGAAATCTTGGGAGGGGAGAGAGGATGCCATGTGACTTGGACTTTATTAGATGGGCCAGGATTTGCTAGGGGAAAGGCTTACCAGCAGAGGTGCAGCAAGGGCACAAGTTTTGAGGAACAAATCAGCTCGTGAGATCGAAATTTAAGCACTTCGGATACATCTCAAGGCAAGTATGGGACCTGGAAAACTGATTTTATCAGGGTTTCGGATAGCCCTGTGGAGCACACGAGGAGCCTGGAGTTCTTGTTCTGTAGTCTTGGCAAAGCATTAAGAGAATCTTGAGAAGACGAGGATGTTAGCGCTGTTTAGAAACAGATCATCATTGTGCTGCGACTGTATGCCAGACTTTGTTCTACATGCATCAAGCATTTTGTCTTCAGAACAACCTCATGAAGAAGGCACTGACATTCTTTCTTTTTCACACATAAGCGATTCATTACAAAGAAGTTGGCCAAGGTTATACAATAAGTGGTTTATAAGCCAGAATTTGAACTCAGTTCCGTCCAGCCCTAGAGCTCTTGCTTATCACCAGCACCTTCCCACTCCCTGTCCTAGCTGGCTTCACACAGTTGACTGCTGGCTCTGTTTATCTACCACCCCCACACACATACTGTATTTAGCAGAATGTAGGTTGTGTGAGGGTAGGAAACATGTTCATTTGTGGATAGTTATATCCAGTGGGCCCCAGATACTGCCTGCATTGTAACAGGCACACAAATAAGGGATGTAAGGGATAAGTGTAGTTTTGAGAAAGACCATGTAGCAGGCAGCCTAACAAGGGGTAATGGTGAAGGCATGTGGATAGGGTACTGTTAGGCAGTGTGCAGAGGTAAGGATAGAGCAATGCATTGGCAGCCTTGGTGATTGATTGGCCATGCGAGTCTTGTTGCCATATTCTTGTAGTCCTTCTGATTTCCAACCCATACACTGGAGAGAACGTTTGGCAAAAGAATAGGAAGGAGGGAGCTCATCCAACTCCTCACAAAACCCTTAAATTCCTGAGAGGAAATGTTGTGGATGAAAAGTTAGAAGAGACTTCCCTGGAGACAGTTAAAAATAGAAGGGACACATCTGTCTGAGAAGGTTGAGAGACAACGCTGCCCCTGGGGTAGATGAGTGGTTGGATAGCCTTTGGGATTCTTCCCTTTGAAAATGCTCTGATTTTAAAATAAATAAAAATTCTCTCAAGTTGCCTATGCAAAACTTCCTGGATTAAAAAAGACTAAAAAACAATACTAGACTGGAAAATGTTGAGTCCAAATGCCTGACTGGTAAAGGAGCAGAAGCCCAGAAGGTTAAAATGACATGTTCTGTGGCACACATTCGAGAAAAGGAAGACCCATGTCACCGATGTAGTCTGGGCCTGCTCTTCCCTGTCCCATGTCTGAGACAGCAGCATTTATGTTTTGGATGTCCTCTATGAGCGGACCTGTATTAACAGAGACACAAAAGCAAATGAGATTTGGTACAGTGTACACAGGGAATTTAGATGGCCTCAACTATAAGGGACATTGGTAAAGGGACGTTGTTTTAAAGTACCATCTACTACTGAGGACACTTGAAAATAGAGAAAATGAATTTAAAAATTCATGGTGTGAGTTTTAAGCCTCATTTTTTGCCGTATGGTGCATCAGTACTTTGCAGTTTCTAATTCTCACAAAGACCTAGGAGTTATAGAGTATTGTATGTATTCTGTTGTATGTTTCAGAAAACTAAAGCGCTTAAAACTTGCTCCGTAAGATCAGACTATGGTGACTGCAAGTCATATATTTTACAAATGATGTTAATGGTCTACGTGTTGATTTTTCTAGATACATACATCGTTTATATAGGTGTGATTTTATTATTTTTTTATGTATTTAGTACAGGGTCTATAGGGTCTTGCTGCACAGATCAGACTCTCAGTGATCCTCCTGTTTTTAGCCTCCCAAACGCTGGGATTACAGGTGCATGCCACCATGCCCAGTCTCAATTGCCAGCTCAGTGTGCCCCAGGGGCGGGGTGGTAGGGCAAACCAGGGATGGAACCCCGGCTGCCGTGCCCTGCCTAAGCAGGTGCTTTAATCCACTGAGCTATGTGGCTGGCCCTGAGATTTTATTATTGATACAATTTAAATCTTCATTATTTTGCTTGTATCACCTTCTACATATTTGCCATGTGGTTGCCTTGGGCTTCTTTTGATGGCTATATAGTGTCTTATCAAAGTTTTGGATCATTTTTCAATATAGAAATTTTCAATTCATACTATATGTGGCATTTGGGTGATGTATTTTATATTTCACGACCAGTACACCTGACTGTCTTTTATGGAGGGCTTTGTGGAGGGGAAAAGAGACTGTCAGGCTTTGCTCAGATGTTCAGGGCCTTCTTCCCCACCAGGATCCCCTCTGGGGATGTAGAAGCATGCTGGGAACAGCTCAGAGCAGGGGCCCTAACAGAGATGGCCTGAGGCAGGTAGCAGGTGACTTTTCAAGCCTGGGCTTTTCTGACTGAAGACACATTCTCTCTCCTGCCCTTGTGAAAAGGCACCTTTTCATTTTCTTAGGGTAGGAAAATCTTTTGTGTGAAGAAAAAGTGTCATCAAGTGTCTTACTCATCAGCATATATACCATCTCTTTAAAATGACAGTGGGAGTAAAAGTTCATCAGTTCAATATGTCTTTCACATTTGGAGACTCCTGACTAATAACCTCTGGTATTTATCATCAGAGCAGCCAAAGAACTAAACTCTGGCACATGGTGCTCTCACGCACTGAGAAAAACTTAAAAAGGCAGAAGATTTTCTCCATTTTTTCTCCTTCCATTCATTTAGAAGTAAAAGCATATCTTTTTTTGATTAAAAAAAAATCTGAGCATGCAGAAACATCTGGCCTATATTACCTTCTAAATGGTCTCCTTGTCTCCACTCTGCCCTTTTAAAATCAACTCTATATGTAACATCCAGAAAGATCTTTCTAGATCTCAGATCTGCACAAGCCACTCTCATATCACTGGTGTATGTTTTCATGATTTGTTCATGATTCTTGAGGTCAAGTCCTGTGTCGCCGCTATTGCTGTCTCCCCTGCTTTCCCAGTCCTAACCCCACCGGGTAGCTTGTTCCTCCCTGCCTCATGGTGGAAGGGCATTTCCAAACTCATGGACAAATCAGCTCATTCTTCACAAGCTCCCTGGCAGGCTTTGCTGAGCCTTATATGAGCATGAGTCCTTCCTGCCTCTATCCAGCTTTAATCATGCTGCTCTGAATGTAGTCAGCAGCCTTAGTTTTGCTTGGCTGACATAATGCTTTTGTTACAAAACTTGAATCTCATCAGATAAGGCATATTACTATTCAGTTCTCTTAAGTGTGCACCACTCTATATTATACACTAAATCCTAATTATTTATTCTGTGCTTGGTGTTACAAAACTGCTTATGCTTATCTCTTTTACCTAAAAGACTAGACTATAAGCTGCTTGAAGACCCGGGTTTTGCATTATCAACTTTTATATCTGTAGTCATGGCAGAGATTACTCAATAAATATTTATTATATGAACTTCTGCCTCTAAAAAGTAAAATTAGATTAGGAAAAACCCAGTAGCTTTTTTTATCTTCTCTGATTGCTCACAAACATCACAAGTGACACAATGGACCTGGTAGATGGTAAAAGTGTTCCACAGGGTAATTTCATAGGTCTGTGTTCATAATATGATACTAAGACAAGACTCACTGGGATTCAAATTTTAGATGTGGTTATTCCCAACCTTTTTTATACTGGAGATCCACACATTCTTAATGTTCCTTCATAAGTCAGCATTATTTTTCTTTTCTAATTGTTTTGTTTCCATGAAGGCATGGATTTCCTGGGTTTCATTTCACGTCCATGTGATCTTGACACTGCCGTCAAATGGGCTATTCAGAAATATGAGTGGTGTAGGATTAGACTATTGCCTTATGTGTTTTGTAAGGCCTTACATGACCAAAGTGTAATCAGTAGGGTAGGCATACCTGAATTCAGGGATTGCCAAGAAATAATGCAACCAGTTTTGTACAATTGGTTAGCTTCTCTGTATCAGTTTTTGGATATACAGTATTTGTTTAATCATTGAACTTTTAAAAATTTCGCCATTTCTTTTCTTCTAGTCATTCAGTTTCGCATGCTTTGGAGACACTAAAAAAGATTTTCTCAGTCCCCTATGACCGAGATCACTCATATTTATTAGAATTTCATATAATCAGTGACATAGGACCATGCACCTCCTGTAGCAATGTTCTTACCATAAATTTGGTCTCCAGAAAATGCCCCTTATTCTCGTGGAATGGTGTGGATGGTGCAGAGGAACTGTATACCATGAGGCATTGCTGTGGAAAAGTGCAAATAGCACAAGAATAGATGTGTCCAAATATCAAGTTTAAGAAGAGAAAAGAAAATCATTTCATCTGAGCTTCTTCAGGGGGAAATGGGGAGAGGTTATTATAGACTCTTTAGCAGCCAGAAATTTCATTGACAGTTTTGTTAATGCGTCTGCTTGGAAGCCTTCTCAGAGGCCTATTGTGAATTCCTAAGTTGATATTATTAATGGTTAATGGGTGCACCTGAAAATCAAGCAATATTGTGCCATTTAGGTAATAGTTATGTTAAATGGCTCTTTTTGATAGCATCATGCTTATCAGATTATCTTTTTTCTAATAATGAATACCTCATCTTTTCCAATTTCCTAGTCAAATGCTTCCACATCATTTTGAAGTAGAGCCGGATCCAGCTGCATCTATTCTATACTTTTGGCTCCAATTACATCAATTATTCAACTTACTTACAGGTTCTTAGGGTTTTTTTCCCCCTCTGAAATATTGCCTGGTGCACCTGTAGCTTATGATCACCAACCATTCAACTCAAGTCTGTTGTAAGTAAACAGTAAATCAAAGGGAGTGCTAAGCTAACTTTATAGTTGTGAAGATGTTTCTAGGATAGGCTTCTCCCCAAATGCTGGTGCTCTTGTGTTGATCTTAGGTGTTTTTGTTTTTCCTGTTTCTTTTCCACCAAGCACAAATGTACCTCATTCTGCTAAGTATTAAGTATTTTTATGGTAGTGACAAAACATAAATGCAACCATGTTTTGATTAAAAAATTAACTTTCCATATATACAATATTATTTTGGTTGACCAGAAACTTCAGGCTTCCCATACATTGCCATATTTTACTTTATTCAACCAAATATCTATAGTAGAAAGAACAATACAGGAAATGGTGAACAACCCATAGGGAAATCTAAAATTGTTACCTTCTGTCATATTGGACTGAAATGTTATTATAATTAAAGACAAAATCAGCTGAAGAGATTCATAATATAAACTTTTTTATTCAAAATTCTTTTTCTTATATTTTAGGGAAGGGTCTACAGGGTGTTCAGGGTCTCACTACTAGATTAGACTCATAGTGATCCACCTGTTTACAGCCTCCCAAGAGCTGGGATTACAAGCATGCGCCACCACACCCAGTCTCAATTGCCATCTCAGTGTGCCACAGGGGCGGGGCTAGCACAGCAGTCCCAGGGATTGAACCCTCTGTCCCTGTGCCTGCTTGCAGGTGCTTTAATCTGCTGAGCTAGTTGGCCAGCCATTATCCAAAACTCTTATCTTTTTACTTCAAGCCCTAATCTGCATGTTCCTCTCATCTTCATTTCCAAGTTAGTTTGATCATTCTGTTTCTATCTTCACTTTTTTAATAAGTTAATTTTTTTCCATTCAAGAGAATTAAACCATTTATTGATTACACATGATAATGGATGATACATAGCTTTAATCCCATCTATCATTGTATCTGGTACCATTATTCAATTTAGATATATAGGATGTGCCAACAATCATTTTTATAACCAAGTAGCTGACTGCTTGGGTGACCTTTTCATTGGTCAAATTCAGAGGTCACAACAGTAACTGTTAGTTCAACTACACCAAGGTTTCTGAAGACAATGACTTCTTTAACCAAGCAATTGTAAAGAAATTTTAAATGGAACCTGGCATCACCCTGAAGGATTTCTGACTTGACACTGTTGGGGATGTTAACCAAGATAGCTTCAGAGTAGACTGACTTTACACAGCACATTTTAAAAAAAGACACATTTATTCAGCATCATGATCAGACTATTGCATTTAGCAATCAACAGCATGGGTACAAAAAAAGTTCTACGTTAAAAAACCCTTTGTTGGAATGCTTTATACTTTCCATAGAACAGAAACTAAAATAACCTGTTATACAATTAGTCACAAATACAGTCCTTGAGTTTTTGCCCATACACATGAGTGTTGTCTAAAACATGTCTTCTTTGTAGCAGCTAGGCCCTGCCACCACTGTTTGGCTGAGGTCACAAATCTGTTGTAACCTGTAGCTTCCCTGTCACTTCTCTGGCATTTCTCTTGTGCTAAGCTTTGCTTCCTGGAGATGTTTACAACCTTTTGTCACTGCCATAGCTACTGCTGATGCTGGAGCCACCATAGCTACCTTGATTTCATGGTTTGGTAAAATACTGGCCTCCACCACCATAGGGCCCAGAGCTTCTGCCTCCAAAGTTTCCTCCCTTCATGGGTCCAAAATTTGAAGACTGACTGTTGTAATTGCCAAATTCATTATAGCTTCCTCCACTTCATAATTACTTCCATCATTAATGAATCCATTGTAGCCATCTCCTCTGCCACAGTATCCACCCCCACTATGGCTGCCACCAAAGCCACCTTGACTACTAAAGTTTTCTCTATGACTGAAACTGTCATTGCCACCAAAACCACCTCCACGACCACCACTAAAATTTCCAGAACCACTTCGAGCTCTTTGGCTAGATGAAGCACTAGCCAACTCTTGTTTTGGCAGGGCTTTCCTCACTTCACAGTTGTGGCCATTCACAGTGTGGTATTTTTGAATGACAATCTTACAGAATTATGGTCATCAGAGGTTACAAAAGCAAAGCCCTCTTTTTTCCACTGTCTTGGTCAGGTCATAATTTCAATCACTTCGATTTTTCCATATTGTTCAAAATAATCTCATAGATGATGTTCTTCAATATCTTCTTTAATGCCACCACCAAAGATCTTCACTGTTAGTGGGCACCTGGTCTTTGAGAATCTTCTCTTGAGACAGCTCTCTTTGGTTCCACAACTCATCTGTCCACGTTGTGTGGCCTTGCATTCATGGCTGCATCCATCTTCTCCAAAGTGGCATAAGTGACAAACCCAAAGCCCCGGAACACTTGGTGTTTGGGTCTCTCATTACCACGCAGTCTGTGTTTCCCATTGCTTAAAATGGCTCCTCAGACTCTCATCAGTTGTTTCAAAGCTCAGCCCTCTGATGAAGAGCTTCTGCAGCTGTTTAGGCTCCGTGGGAGACTCTGACTTAGACATGATGGCAGTCAGAAGAGACTGATGGTGTTTCCTCTGTGGTGCCCACCATCTGAAAAGTTTATTTTATTTTGAAGAGTAAAAACAAAAGCAAAAACAAATAGCAGGAACAAAGTCAGAAACAGGGTAATATACAACAATACATATGTTACAGATTTTTGAAACAAGAACAGCAAATTAACAATGGTTAGTTTACGCAGGGACTGGGTTCAATCCTCAGCAGGCAGTGCCAGCCCCCCCTCCAGACCACATTGAGACAGGGACTGAGATTGAGTGTGGCATTGAGTGCCTGTAATCTCAGCACTTGGAAGGCTGAAAACAAGAGGATCACTATGAGTCTCATCTGTGTAGTGAAACCCTGTACACCCTGTACTGAATGCATTTTTTAAAAATGGTTGTTGTATTACCTATTTTTATCATCAAATCTGTTGCTCAGATTAACAGGTATAGTTAGGCAAGATGGTACCAATCATTGAATATTAACACTTGCTTTCAATAAACCTTTATTTTTTTCTTGTCTTTTTTACTTTTTAAATGATTTCTTCTCTTTAGGTCAGCCAAATAGTTCAGCGGATTAAAGCAGCTGCAAGCAGGCGCAGGGGTGGTGGTGGGGGGGGAGGTTTTAGAATGGGTGGGTGCAATCCTCGGACCTGCAGTGCCGGCCCTGCCCCAGGGGTGTGCTGAGAGGGCAATTGAGACTGGGCGTGGTGGCGCATGCCTGTAATCCCAGCTCTTTGGAGGCTGGAAACAGGTGGATCAGTATGAGTTTGATCTAGTAGTGAAACCCTGAACACCCTGTAGACCCTTCCCTAAAATACAAATAAATAAATAAATAAATAAATAAATAAAATGAATAGATAAAATAAAATTAAGACAAAATAAAAATAAAAGATTTCTTCTCTTTATAATGAAAAGGAGATCTCAAACTCATCATAGGGCACACAACATAGCTCAGGTTGCACCTTATTCTCCCAATCATGTGTACAGTTGCCCTTTGGTGCCAGTGCCCAACCTTCATAATAGCCTGAGTCAGTGTACAGAACAGGCATTAATCTGTGATTTCTAAGTGAATGAATGAATGCCTACTTGATTTCACAATTTCTTTAATCCAATTTACATTCCACCTGTGACTCATTTGGAACTTCTATAGAATGTTTAATAAGAGCAAAACATATAGAATATTTTGGAGTTTTAGCATGGAGAAGCCAAAGTTTGGCACACAGTGTTTTAAAAATCTATATTTATTCCAGTCATTCAAGTCAAAGACTGAGTTTTCATCCTGAATACTAACTATTCAACATGTTGCTTACTATGATTACTCTCCATTGGACGTTCTGTGGGTGAAATTCCTTGTAACATTCAAGATGGAAAAAGCCTTTGGAAAACCATCTGTGTTTCTTAAATAATAACTTCTCTTTTAGAGAGTGTTATTCATCAAGTTTAACAGATGTCAACTATGTTTGCAAGCATTTGTCAAATACCTTGTATGTGGCATGAGTTAGAGATATATGTGACACTGGTAATAATAAGTACAGTACTTACAATTTGGAAGCCAAAGGGAAATAAAGCAGTATACATTATGATGAATTCTCTAATGAAAGCATGTACAAGGGGCAGAAAAAGAAATAACTACAGAGGACATTAGGGAAGGCTTCCTTAAAGAGATAACTCTGGGTTAGGTTTCAACTGTAGTAATAATAGTTTTTGTCATCTGGGTAACTATCATAAGAGATAATGCCCTGATGTACTTGATATATTTATTTATAAAGCAATGACTTATTTTAAATAAGATTTTAAAAGTAAAAAATTGAAACAGAGTTGGCTCCATACAGTACCTAAATTCACCTCTATATTCTGTGGGTTGTGTGCTAACTGAGACAGCTGGATCAAACCTTCCTCTATGAATAGATTTATATATGCACACATAAGGGTAATATATTTTCTGTTGCCAATTTTTTATGGTTTCATAAATAGTTCTATCACTAACATTTCTATAAAAACGAAGAAAAGAGTTCATATGTGCTGGTAGGAATTCGGTGTGTTTTATAGAACACTGCTGCTCTTGATATAGCCTACGGGATGTGACTTTTCATAAAAACCTAATGAATTTCTAGATTTGTCAGCTGTTTCCAAACAGATGCATTCTGCTAATCTAATGGAAACATTCTGAGCCCAGATCCCAAATATCAATAGCTTTTAGTATTGCAAATTAGTTTGTCTATTGGGTAAATAGGGCTGTATGGTTCTTGATAAAAAGGAGCAAGTAATTTTGTGTGGATGTTTTCTACATACCTGCCTCACCAGGGTCTGGTTCTCATATTTCTCTTTGCAGAGTTTTAAGTTGAATGTTGATAGTCACTGTGCTCTCAAGGAAGCTGTGGAGGAAGAAGGACATCAACTTCTGGAGCTTATTGCATCTCACAAAGCAGGTAAATCCTCCTGAAATATTGCAAGTCTTTATGTCTCCAGACTATTAAGAATGAAGAGGCATTGCTGTAAATTACTGCATATATTCACTTCCTTATGTATTATTAATATTTACATTATCAGATTGACCTTCAAGATTTATAAATGTTTCATATACTGCACACAATGCTCTGATACTTATGAGATGAAATACTGCCTCCAAATGGTCTGTTCATTTTATTTTGGGCTTGCTGTTCGCCTGGGCTTCAATTGAATTCACATCCCCCAAAACTTCACACTGACATGCTTTCTGATGTAGGTGTTCTGGAAATAACATTAAGATAATGAACGACAGTTGTTCATGGAGTTATAATTCATATGTATTAGAGCACTTATAGATATCATTACAGATATAAGGTAGGAGACTAGAGATATCTGATTATTTCCCTGCCAATTTACACACATGAAGGTTTTGCATGTTCTTTGCTGATCTTTCCATTAGCAGAGTTTTTGGCTTCCAAACAATTCATATCCCAATATTAACGTATTTATAAAGAACAGATTATAAATAAAAGCGTTATCATTTGGTTATACGTATCCTGGTAGTAGAAGACCACATGACAAGATGAGTTATAGTTTGACTCTTCGAGCTTTCTGTATTTAAATAGGAAAATCGTAGCACTAATTGGTTGTGTTAAAAAACTGCTGTCTTAATGCTGGTCCGTTTCCTGTATTTTTCATTGAATTAACTTTATTTTTATATATCTTTCTGATTATTATAAAGTCTCTACACATACACACACAGGACCTTTTACTTAGAATTTGAAGGTACAGTTTTAATAAATTTTGTATACTTTGATTATTCTTCCACATGCACTTATTTTCAGTCAGCATACTCAGTCTATTTCCCTTCCACTCAGTGTGTATGTTTATCCTGTTACTGTGTCCTCATCTTGTGTCAGGAATTGCCAGTCTCTATTCTGAGTAACAAATGCTAGTATGGTAGGTGATGGCAAAAATCACTTACACTATGCATATTATCTGGAATAGTCACTTAATTTATAAATAATAAAACTAGCTAAAGGCGCAGTCGGGCCCACAACTTGTGCTTTCCCCTCCTCTTGGCGAAGGGCTGAAGGACATGCTGCAGATGATTGCGAGTCAATGGAAGGAGCTGCACAGGCAAATCAAACGGCAGCACAGCTGGATTCTCAGAGCTCTGGATACCATCAAAGCCGAGATACTGGCTACTGATGTGTCTGTGGAGGATGAGGAAGGGACTGGAAGCCCCAAGGTAAGTGGCTTGAAGTTTGCCTTACTTCCTCTTATTTCTGTCTTCTTTTGAACTAGGCACCACTGAAGTTTTCTTTCCACCCTAAGGCTTTTCATTTCTAGAGGGTAAACTTTATCTATCTATATATAAACAAAAGGAAATGGCTTGGCTTAAAACAATAAAGAAAAAATCCTACAACTTTCAAGATTTCTAGGAAGAAGTCTTTTCATGAAAAGTGGCATGGTAGGAGGGAGACCGTACTTTAGGGATGGGAGAAAGGGGGACATAAAACATTTAGTAAACAAAACATAAAGCATCTTTAACATGAATAATCAGAATGGTTTTAAATTGTTTTGTTGCAACTATAAATCACTATAATCAGTGCAATCACTCAGCTCTGACATCCATTAGCCGCTTGGTTACAGCAAATTAACAAAGAAGAGAGAAAGTGATTCATTATCTCATTCCTGTTAATGACTATCAGATGCATTGCCTAATTAGGGGATGGTCATTGTAGTGGGAAGAAGGTCATATGCTTTGCTACAAATCTTTTTGCTCTGAGTGTAAGTTCTCCATAATGGTGCATGCGTCGAATACAACAAGTATTTTAAAAATGAGTGTTGACATATTTTGATTTATCCATTTTAGATTTATAAAATAACCCATAAGGCATATACAACCAAACTTTAAATGAGATATCTATTAATGTAAAGTACTATTGTTCAAAAAGTAGTTTTGGATTTACAATGTGAAAAATAATTTTCTTAATTTGCTATTTTTATGTAGTGTTTTCCTTCTCTTTTTTGTACTGGAGATTGAACTCAAAATCTTCCAGCGACTTACATCCCCAGACCTGTTTTATTTTAATTTCTTAAAAAACTGAGACAGGATCTTACTAAGCTACTAAACACAACTCAGGCTGTGTTTAAACTTAGAATTTTCCTGGCCTATAATCCAGAGTGCTGGGATTATAGGTCTGTACTACCATGCCCAACAACTCCTTACTTTTGTGTCTATTCTTCTGTGAAAGTAAGTGCACAGAGCAGTCTTATAAGTCTTAGAATTGTGAGACATTTAAACTTGGTGACTGAGGAAACAGCTTTAGGAGTTCACATTTTCTATTCTTGGCATGGACAAAATGCGTAAATCATCAAGTCATATTTATTCGGCATCCATTGGAGTGGTACTGTGTAAATGTATACAGAGCAAGTTAAACAAGCACTTTTTTCCCCTCTTTGACTCAAATTATTAAATGCAGGCGAAGGAATAAATTAAGCCAGCCGTGCAATGTTGAGACCCATACAGCTAGTGAGAAGCTCAGGCAATTTACAGCTTTGGAACCTCGAACAACAGCAACCTTTAACTTATTTGTTGCAAGCAAGATGGAATGATGAGTTCAGTTCTACTTAAAGAAGATTCCAAGGAGTAGGTCACGTTTCAGGAAATGCTTCAAGGAAGGAAGGGAGAGGCCTGGGGCATGAACACATATTTTATGAGGCAATGTGATGAAAGGATCAAAGCCACAACTGGTAGAGTAAAACCAAGAGTGTACTCAGCTGAATCTTCAGGGCAGAGGTGGAGCTATTTTAAGAAAGCTTCAGGGAGGAGTTGATTGGCTTAAAGCTTTGGCTGGGGGAAGGTGGTGAACAGAAGAACACTAAATTATTTTATGTATTTAATGAACAGATACTGAATACTTACTCTTTACAAGCTAGTCTCTAATTGGGAGCATTCAACAGGCCATACACTTCTCTATGGCACTTCTGAATTCTTTATTATCTCATTTAATCATCACAATAAACATAGAAGTGCTCTCCTACTTTAGTACCAACTTCAGAAAGCTTCAAGCCTTGTACTATACTTGTCATATTTTGAGGAGAAAAAATGTTTTGAATTCCATTTGACAGGGCCAAATTGAAACAGACGTTTGTAAATGAGTTCCTTCCATAGGGAAGTATCTAGATAGAATGCAGAAGATAACTCAACCCAGAGAAGGAGAAAGTATTATCACAGAGGAAGAAATCCTGACATTTCTCAAAAATAGGGCAGGTATGGCCTTTCTCAGATCCTATATCCTTTTTGGAATTGCTTAGGAGGGGGTCCAAGAATCTGCATTCTGCATTCCAACATTTTCTAGAAAACTATTAAAATGGGGTCAAAGGCCCTTTCCTTCTTTTTTGGTGGTGCTAACCATATACAACATTGTAGCAGAACAGTCATATAACATTTTATTCTTTCTCTCTTGTTTTATCTTTTTTTAAACATTTACTTGAGAGAGAGTATCGCAGTAATTGATATGACATTAGAAGTAGTATACATTTAGAAGACCAGAATGACAGGCATACCAAGCATGGCCCTAGTATTACACATTGCTATCCTCAGTGCAGTTGCTTAGTTCACAGGAATCAACATATATTGTAACTCAGTGTTATCCCAATTTCTGTTCAAGGAGATTATGGGGTCACAGAGGAAAGTGATCAATGATGTAGAGTGTGCCTAAGGAGAATCACCTAGAGAGAAAATATTCTCTCAGGTTTTCACAGAGAGCAAACTGGTCAAGCAATGGCCATGACTCATCCACCTGGCTGACACTGACAAAGGTTCTACAATCTGAGGTACAGGATCTCAGGATAAATCCCGAGGGGATTTGACTGACCTTATCAGACCCAAAAGCTACAACTCTTGTTGCATAGGTCTTGCTTTATCTTGGTCTTAACCATCAAAAGAAAAGTATAAACACGAGGTATAAAAAGGAAAGCCATATTAATAGACTGAGCTGTAAAAGGCTCCAGTCAACAACTTCTGACATTGCCAGTCCTACGGATAACCCACTACTATTATGGACTACTGGACTATATTGGAATATTTTTCTGAATTCATGCACCTACGATGTTTGAATGGCAATGGAATACCCATCTCTGACAAAACTAAACAAAAAAGGGGGATATAAATGAAGGACCATTTTGTAGTGAAAAAATATATATCTGTATATACAAAATAGTTAGGATAGATATACAGCTACTTTCTCTTAGTTCAATGAGAAGATTTGTACTAAATGTTTAGACAAGATATCATGTGTGCATCTTGTACTATGAATAACTACTACAAAGACAACAATATGCAATGTATTAATTATTGTAACTGTCCTACTAACCTGTTTTGAAACTGTCTCATTATGCTATTTCTTTCTCAATAAAATTAATTAAAAAAGAAACAATGTTTCAGAAGAGATCTTTAGTAATTAGAAGAGACTTATACAGTCATAGATTTTAAATTATTTTTGAAGATTTTGAATCTCTACAATGAGAAAAAATTATTATAATCAGAAAAATAAAGAATGCATATAAAATATAAGAATTAGGGTCCAGTGAGATAGCTCAATGGTCTAAAGTGCCTGCTTAGGCAAATTTCGGCAAGCATGGGAACTGTGGTTTAATCCCTGGCACCACATGTCATGCCAGCCCTCCCCCCAGGGTGGGCTAAAATGGCCATAGAGGCCAGGCATAGTGGCACAAACCTGTAATCCCAGTGCTGGGGAAGCTGAAAGCAGGAGGATCAACACAAGTCTGAGCTGTGTAGTGAGAACCTGTAACAACCAAATACATTAAAAAATAAATCAATAAAATATAAGAAATTGACATTAAATGTAAAATATGTGACATTGAATTGAGGAGAGTTGAGATATGACTTTATTTAAATTTTTTTTTAATTTTATTTATTTATTTATTAGAGAGAGAGAGAGA
>NW_004524662.1:7264297-7287463 GCF_000260255.1 Octodon degus | reverse complement strand
TGGTGCTGGGGGATTGAACCGCGGTCCCTGATGCTTTTGCTAAGCTTGTTCTAAGTAGGTGCTTTAGACCACTGAGCCATCTCTCCAGCCCGATTTAAATTTTTTTATTGGAACATGTTTGCAGTATACAGTGATTACATTCATCTTGAGTTGGTGCATGTATACAGCAATATGAATTCTTTTTATATACTTTTTCCTTTTTCTCCCCTCTGCTCCATCTCCTGATCCTCTTCCCATTTGCAAAAGATCTAACAGTATTTTAATTTATTAGTAGGTGTTTGCCGCACACAACGATTGCATTCATTGTGGGATTTGATGCCTGTACGTGGAGCTTCTTAATTCTTTTTACATCCTACCCTCCATCTCTTGGGAAAATAAGTACATCTGGTTCTTAATGATTTGATGCTTCACTTCTAAAGCAACCAAACAAACAAAACTCTCTATCAGAATCATTTCAAAAATGAAAATGCCTTGAGTCATGTGTTTACAAAGAATGACATTTTTTACCTTATTAATATTATTCATATTCCAAAGCATTTTCATGCCAGAAGAGTGAATCTAAAAGTTGCTAGAAAAGGAGGTTTTTGGGGATGGGGATGTAGCTAAGCAGCACAAGTGCCTGCCTTACAAGTGCAAGGTAATGAGTTTGAGTCTCTGTACCAAAAAATAAAAAGTGATACAAGAAGAAGTTTTCGTAGGTTTTCTCAGATGTGGAATCTGGGGAAACTCAAAGAGCTTGAGATTTTTGACAGGGTTAAAGCCAACAAAATTCTAGGCCTGCTACTGCCCAACTAGTTCTCTCTTCCCTAGTTTGGAATGAACTTTCTCCAGATAAATAAATACTCTTCATTCACTCAAGAGTGAATGTAATATATATATATATATATATATATATATATATATATATATATATATTCATTTTAAGCTTTAAGCTTAGGAAGTTATGGACAATCAAAATGATCATTCTTTCTATTTGTTTGACATTTAAAAAACTGTTCCTCTTAGCTCCTGGGGCAAATGGAAAATAGGCTCAGAGTCTAAGCTGGATTCAAAGACAGACACTAGCTGGATGTCCTTGGGAAATGACTTAACTTCTTTATCTCTCAGTTCCCTCATTTGTAAAATACAGATACATAATGACAATATCCTCCTCAATATGTAGCGATACAGATTAAAAAGAATTGATATACCTAACAATGTACCTCTTAGAATAGAGGCTGATATATTCTAAGTAAGGGTAAATGTGAGGTACCGGCCTTCTTAATTTAGTTATGGAGACAATAAACAAATAATTCTAACAGATTTGATAAAACTTAACAGAGACTAAATGTGACAGGAATACACACAGAAGGAAGTAACTAACTCTGTCTAGGGGTATTAAGGAAAGATTTATGACAGAGAGTTGATGTTTTAAATGAAATATAGAAAGGAGATTTGTTAAGGTAAAAATAATAAGCAGAGAGAATAGCACATGCAAGGGCCTAAAGTGTGAAAAGAAGTGGCATGTCTGGAACCTGTGGCCTAGATAATGATTAAGTCAACTTGCCATGGCTTGCTGTGAGGCTCACTAGATAACTGATTCTTAATAAGAAATGATTTGAACAATGCTTGGCACAGTCCAGACCAGAGACAAATATTGCTTCACACGTACATTTTTTTCTTGCCATATTGAACTAAGTTATGCAAGCTAAATAGGTTACACTAAAGTTCCTCAAGACTAAAAAAAGCTAGATTCAACTTCTTATCTCTCATGTCAGCTTTCTTTCCATGATGTGACCTTGCATAGGTCGTGTACAAATGCTCTCTGAAATGCATCTCTAAGCATAGCAGTTATGATCATCTACTTCATCTAGACCTGAAAGAGGAACTAAAATTAAAACATAATAAAAAATAGCTCCAGAATTCATTTTAAGTTTACTTCAGAAGCTACTGGGAGCTTGAGAAGCATAATAGAAAATCTAAGGAATATATCTAGGGGGTATTTTTCTTTTTTACCTTGTTTGAGAGACTGAAGAAAAGGACTTGGTCTTAGAAATCTTGTAAAGAAGGAGGATAGGAGGAAATTCAAAGACTCGGGAAACTTCTCCCCCAGGACTTGGCAGCGTATCTTATTTGTTGTATTTCATTTTTTAAAAAAGAGTTTACCCAGGACTGTGAGATCTTTTATACATGGAAATAGAGAACAGAATTCACCAATTGTAGAAATAGAGCTCCAGCACTCACATCTAAGAATTGAAAATATGCTTGTAATTATGTATTTTATTTTAAGATAAATTGGTAAAAGTTTATAGCCTTAAACTACGCTTTCATTATGTTAATTTTTTTAATGGCATTTAGCTGGAGGGATTTCAAAACATACTGAATATCCAGTGCCTAACAAAGGCTACATTCTTTTTTTGACCTTTCAAGGGAAGACACAAAAAAATCCTGAAAATAAAACATTTAAAATTTTTTTCACTTTGCCTGTTGTACAATATTCTTATCCTCTGTTTCTTTGCTTTTCTCCTATAAAGCATGCATCGTTGCAGATGTCTTAGAATGTAGGCCAGGATTTCCCCACATGGCTTATCAAACTTTGCATCATTGAAAACAAGCCACAACCATTCTTTTGTCCTCCTTAAGGAAACAGATAAATTTCCAGGACAAAGAATAGTTGGAGATTTTGTTGTAAATTCAGAAAACTTTGCAGTTACTATAAGGGTGACCTATCTTGGGTCCCAACCCAAGGAAACCCCTTCGTTTCCTTAGTGAAGGGAGGCTGAAGGTTAGCTGCTTTGAACTCTAGGATTGTGCCTATTTTATCTGCCCTCTTTTGAAGTTCTTAGATTGAAGTCATCATTCTTTGGAAATGGATATCAGACTCTGAAGGTCATCAATGATATCTGTTTAACAATAGCAGGAAAGTAAGCACACAGACATCTCTTAAATATGTTTGCTCAGGCCTACAAATCACACTTTTTTCGATTGGCTGCGCATAGACATCTGCATGGCCTTTGACTTGGGTAGATCTCTGACAACTTGACCTTTTTTCAGATGTCAAGCGAGGACAAATATAGTATTAACATCTGCTTATTTACAAGATACCCAGGTATTAACCAAGAATTTGTACTAATAAATGATAGGTAACTTTAGCTGGTGGGGAATAGAGAAGCTGATTTGAAGAGTGCTTTTAAAAGATATTTTCTCTGTATTTTTATAGTGTCTCTTGGATATTATCATCTACAAGAGATTTGGTCCTGAATCTTTCAAAAGACGAGTAAACTAAAACATTACCTCAATTTTTTTTTTTTTTCTGTTTGGGATTAGGAGCTTGTGTATTTAGTGCGTTCTTTAATACAAGATCTTCAGAAACATCATTTTTTAAGGTAATGAATGGGAATTACTTTTCTGTGTTGTACACAGGTACACACATTAAAAAGAAAAACTACTTGATACACCTATTCTTTATGCAAAGAAAAACACAGGTACATGTTGTCAAAAGGAACCAGAATGAATATTGTAAGTATTTTAAGATTACATTATGTAGTAGATTAAATTAAGTAGTGCAGAGAAAGGCAACAGGCACAGGCTTTGCTGTTATTATTGAATGTTGGTAGATTCTGCCCACTGTTGATTCAGACATGTGAAAAGCCATGCTTTTCTGCTCAGCAGTCTTATCATTTCTGTGTAAGCACACAGTGTAACATCTTGTCTAACGTAGTTTGTGCTATCTTAGATCTAGAATCATAGATCACCTAAGATTCAGATCATCTTAATTAGGATGTTGGCAGATTGAAATGGAATAGTGTTCTCAATGCAAGCAAATTAATCGTAAATGCAATACCAATTCTACTACCTGCTTCGTGCAGAATTTCTTCCCAAAAGCTATTGCTTCGTGCAGTTCTTTTCCTGATGAACTATATAATCGTAGTCCTTATTTGCAATACCTGGGGAGAGTTTTTTTTCCTACTGCAGATTTTTTTTTCTTTTCAAAGTTTTATTGATAAACATATAGCAATGAGACAGTTTCAAATCAAATCGAAAGTACAGTTTCAACAAATAATACACTGCATATACTGCAGATTTTTTAATAGTTTTTTTTCCTTTTTTTAACCAGAAGGGCAAATTCTCTTCAAAAATGTTTTGTGAAAGACAGAAACAAAAATGAGCTACTTCTTTGAAGATCAGCATGGCTACCAAATTTGTGATAGTATTGAATAAAAAATACTTCCTCTAATCTCTTTGGGGCATTTTCATTTGCATAGTACCAGATGTACAGGGGGGATTCACCTATGAGAAATAGTGTAGGTCAGAGGACGGCTGGTGGCCAGCCCTGTCCTGGTCTAAATGATATATAAACAGTTGTAGTATTTCTCACACTGTACTTCAATTGATAGCCTCAGTAATGGAAACATTTGGCTCAGCAAGAGTATGGGAATAAAGTTATTTGGTGTCTGACTAACACAGGGAAATGTCACAGAGATGAGTAAGTAGTTCATTTTATCCTATTTTGTCTATGGGTTCCTAATCTTTGACTGCAGACTATCTCAGGTTACAAACATATGTGATATTGCATACAAACTTAACTGTCTGTGAGGGTAGCCATCTTTAATTAGCAGGAATCATGTCTTGTCTTTCTATTTTAAAGATAATATGAGCACCCTGGATGTATCACAGAGGTCAATATTTTTATATCTATAAGTATTTAAGTCCAAAAGGTAAGATTCATAACTGCTTCTAAAGTATGCTTGAACATTAATGAGTAAATTCTTTGAAAGTGTGAAACAGTTACCTCAGTGTGTAATGCATGCTTTTCCTGGAATGTGTTATTTCTGGCACAGGGTCCAGTTGAGCTGCCTACTAAAGGGATTACTCTGCTCTGGCTCTTGTGTTTATTGAGTTGCCTAGGACTTCTTATAAAGTGGTACCTTTCAAATGCACACACACCTGCACTCAACACCCTGAATGTTTCAAATGCTTAACTATTTTCACATCCAACATACCTCTTCCAGTGAAGTAAGGGGCATCAAAATGTCCACATCTTGTTTCTTTTTCTTAAAAATTTATTTGGAAGGTGGTCATTTGTATCAGAATATATATTTTTTAGATTTATTTATTTATTTGGTACAGGGTCTCACTATGCAGCTGGACTCATAGTGATCTTCCTGTCTCACCCTCCCCAGTGCTGAGATTACAGGCGTGCACCGCCATGCCCAGTTTCAGTGGCTTGCATGGAGTGTGATACCAGGGATCAAACCTGGGTCCTAGTGCTTGCTAGACAGGTGCTTAGACTGCTGAGCTATCTCCCCAGCCCTTGTGTAGGAATCCCTTTGTCTCTGCTGTCTCTGTCTCTGTCTCACTGTCTTGTCTCTCCCTCTTCTTTTTCTTTCCTGTGGATTGAGTCGAGGGCCTCATGCTGAACTACATCTCCAGCTCTGTTTTATTTTTATTTTTTGAGACAAATTCTTGCTAAGATACTAAGTTGCCTAGGCCTGAACTTGGTATTATGGTGCTATTTTCCATCAGGATCTGAAAATTCTCAATCTTATCTCTCACTGTTCTTAAAGGAAATACTGGAAACATTAAGTAGATTGGAGGTATTTGGAGGAGAGCTCAGGGTCCTGTGTCTCTAAGCTCTTTTCCATTGTATTTTTTTCTTAGGTTCTTTTCTATTGGGTTGGGACAGTAGCTTTTCATCTTTATATTCAATTTGGCCTATGGTGTGCAACATTTGTTTAGCATTACTCTTCTGTTGCCTTGCTTCCTCTTGTGTGTGTGTCTGTGTTTTTGTTTGAATGTATCTATAGTCCCTCATCTCTCCCCCTCTTTTTTGAGTGGATGCCTCAGGTTGAGGACTAGAAAAATGATATGGGTTTGTGGTTTATGTATTTTAGCAAGCTATTGCCTCTCCATGAATAATTTTCGGCTTTATATGTCTAGGGAAAGTATTTACTCCTTTTGTTATTTAGTTGAAGTGGTTCGGATGCTGAAAAGAATTACTTCTGGTTATAACAGAATCAATCATGCATCACTTCTGTATGATAGTCCTTGCAACACACTTGCCCCATTGTCTATCCTGTATGATATTAGGACCATTTATTATTTGTGATTGTTCTGCAGTGACTTAGATGAAGTGGAGGAAGAAGAATGAAAAGTGGTCAGATGAAGATATCAGACACTAAGTGAGAGGTTTGCAGGGGCGATATGGATGGATGAAAAGAAAAGTTTGCTGTGGATTCTGATTCTATTGGAATACTTTTAGTTGGGTTAAAGGGTTAGTACTGAGAGTTTTCAAAGGAAATTTGTCAGAGCAAGTCCGAGAAATAGGAAGAAGCAGATTTACTTTGTGATTGAGGGAAGTTATGTGGTTGTCAACACCTGCTACGAGAGAGGACAATACACTAGGGAAGATATGGGAGAGCCAAAGGCTTAAGTGGAGAAAGATCATAGGTTAATACTAGAGAAGGAAGGAATGACAGGGAGGGAGCTAAATATGGGAAATTAAAACCTTCACCTGAAGAGTTTTAATGGAAAAAGAATAAAGAAATATGGTCACAGTATCACTTCTGGGGTTTGAGGTGAAGAAGCTAGACAGGAAGCTGAGGAGAGGGAGAGAACCTAGGCATCTGCTAAGTCAGAATCAATGGAAGAAAAAATACACAAACACAAACACCTAATAAAAAATATAAAAGAGCATAACTTTGTCCTACACTACTAAATAAAGAAATAAACAAAAACTCAAACCTACAAGTAATCCTATGAGAACACAGATTATATAGTCTAATGAGAGAGTACATATATGATTCTCATGTAGCTTCTTGGGCAGAGAGTCTGAATGGTCTCATCTTGATAACACCTCTGAATATTCCATTGCCATGCTGCAGCTAACTCACATTTAGGGCTTCTGTCCACCAGGCTGCAGGGATTCATGCAGAGTCTAACTGAGTTTGAGTTCTTAGATCAGGAACTCTTGCTGTCCCTATCCCTGTGTGTGATAGTGGAATCAGCAGGTTGATTCATGAGCATAGAATTATCCATGGAGTTAGGAGTATTCCAACCCTTTATTGTGGAAGGCTACTCTGAGAGCAGTATCCTACATTTTCATATAAATTCCAACTGCCATTCATGCTCTTAGTCCCCAGATGGTCCTGTATTTCTGTGGAAAGTTCTACAGTGGTCTCCAAATGATATACATTGGGATGGAATCTTCAAAGTAGAATTCAGACGTGATTGCCACATTGCATTTGGTTAATCTGTCTCTTACATACCTTTCCTTTTATGATAGATTCTTCTCTTTCTGTTTCTTGTTGATGTTCTCCGAGTCTCTCTGACATGGCTCCTCCTCTACTCAGCTACATTGGATCTTCCAGATTATTCCTGCTCAGTGGACCTTCCCTCAGCTTCTATGATGTGACTCCTCCTCTAGTTAGCTATGTTAAATTATCTATTCCAGACTTTCACCTTGTCCAATATGAGGTCCGTGGTTTGGCTGCCACTTCTGCTGTCCCATTCAGGAGTGAAATAATGCAGAGCTAGCTTCAAGTTGATGGTGACTAAGCCAAGATGTGGAACCTACAGCTGTGGAGCTGGCCAGGGACCAGCCTATGGGTCTGAATGTTCTGCTGGGGCCGTGGCAATGAGCCTTCTGCCCTTACCTTGAGTGTGTCCTTCATCCTTTCATCAGTGCTAGGAGTCCTAACTCCTAAAGTTCATGCCTTTACTGATGAAAATCTTAAGTTCCAAGCACATTACATGGTCACAACCATTGAAACATTCTTCTTAGAAACCCTAAGACAGAGTAAATGACAAACATAGTAGCTTGTCCCTTGATTCTACCTGCTTAGTCAAGATTCCCGTTAACATTTCATTTTATGTATCTTCTACCATCTTTCAAATGTGTTTTCTTTTTTTTTTCCTCTTAGGTTTTCTTGTGTATGCTCTCATTTTCACTATCTTCACTATATTTTACTTATCCTTAAAATTAATAAATATTGAATGCATAAGTATGCTGTACTGACAAATGACAGAACTCTGAATAGAATACTGAAATCTTCTGTGCTCACACTCTAGCAGTGGAAATATTTCACATCTAAAGTATGCAACCCTGAACATTATGTGGTAAATACAGTAAGGCATATAGAAGATAGGCAAATTTGGGGAAATGACATTATTTCAATCTGATTGGCTCAGAGAATGACTTTTCCTGTAAGGGATGATGAGTTTATAGAGATATCTAATGTTCAGCTAAATTTTTAGAAGGAAGATTTTGGAGGGAGAACATTCCAGGCAGAAAAACTAACATAGTAAAGAGCATGGAAAATGAAAAATACATGGATATTTAGAATGGTAAATAGTTTGAATTTTGGAGGATATAGTACTCATGTGATTAGGGGAAAGGATAAGGACCTACTAGAGGGTGAAATCTGAAAAACTGTGAGTTATATATTCTGGAGGACTTTCAATATTAGGCTAATAGGTTGTGTTTTACTAGTGTACCGTGAGTGTTTTAATGATTGAAGTTGGCCATAGAAATACATAGTAAGGGTAGGATGAAGGGGAAAGGATTGGAAATAATAAAGTACTAGGAATCTACTATAATAAGGAATGATATCTATTTTAAAACTGGTTATAGTAATATAAAGAAAAAATAAGGGTGTTATTATGGAGGAAGAAATAATAGGATGTGTTATCTAGGAGTTGGAAGGGTGAGAGTAAGTGTTAATAGTAACTTAAGAAATAGGCATGAACAGTAAAGGTAGTGTTAGTATTAACTGAGGTTGGATATACTATGATGGAGAACAATTCTGAAAAGGAAAATAATTCACTCTGCTTATTACAGTGACTTCAATGCCTAATGCAAGAATTCTGGCTTTATAACCTGGGCATAGATATTTTTGTTACTTCTCCAGGTCATTCTAAAGTACAAATAGGTTTGAGAACAATGATTTAGGAGTAGAAGCAGCCTAGAAGTTGTCAATGTGAATATGCAAGTTAGGAGCTTGGAGCAAGCACTAAGGATGTAGGCTTAAGAGTCTAAATAGAAATAATGGCTGCAGCCTTGGCAGATGGTTGTTGACAAGAGACTACTGAGAATAAAGCAAATGTCTGACAGAATCCTGAGGAATGCCGAGGTAACTGTGAGTATGGGTGCCATTCTAAAAGTTCAACAAAGAAACTCCCAACTGCTACTGTCCAAAAGTGTTAGTAGCCAAGCGATAAGAGCAAATGAACTTTTCATGAGATGGGGGAACTTGGCATACTTATAGGCTAAAGAATAGGACTGGTAAAGCAGAGAGTTAAAGAAAACAGTTTCAAGGACAAGAAGATGAGTAATAATAGTAACCTATTGTCTAAAGTTTTGTTTTCAGAGATTTCATTTACCTGCAGTCAATAATAGTCACTATTAAGTAAAAATTTCTAAAAATAACAGTGTGTACATTTTAAATTGTTGTCTTGGTTACTCTTCTCTCATTGCTGGGACAAATACTCGACACCCAAAATGAAGGAAGGAAAGGTTTATTTAGTTCACAGTCAATGGAGGTTTCTGTCCATACTCAGCTGGCTCCAAGGCAGAGCGGCACATGGCAGAGAGTAGCCATTCATGGTGGCAGCAAAGAGCAGAGAGCAAAGGGAGTGGCAGCAGCCCAGACAGCTAGCCAGCCTCTCCCCTCCTTACATAGTAATTCGTATTACCTGCCCCAGGGCGAGTACAGCATCCACACCCATAATAATCAATCACAAACTCCAGAAGCTGCCCCATGACTAAATGAGGCCTTGGGGTGGGGGACAACTAGACACAAACCATAACAATGACCTCTGTCTGTCTGGCATTGTCCCAGGGGAGACAAGGATAATCAGTTCATCTATTATACTCGTGCTGTATATGTTACTATCCCTTCAGTCACATAGTAGCAGTCTTGGTCATCAGATCCACTGTGATCAAATCATATCACAGTTCTTATGCTCAAGGATCCTTATTTTAGTTAATAATGACCCAAAAGCACAAGAGTAGTGATGCTGACATTTTAGGAGTACCAGAGGAAGGTTAATTCAGTACAATATATAGTATTTAAACTGTACTATATATGATTTTTAGTGACAGGGTCTTACCATGCAATGCAAACTGGCCTGAGACTCACTATGTAGTCCAGGTTGGGCTCAAACTCACAGCAATCTCCCTGTGTCAGCCTCCTGAGTGCTAGGATTATAGGTGTGTGCCACCACGCCCTCCCAGAACAATATATTTTGAGTGATTACAGTCATGTAACTTTTATTATAGTATAAGTGTTCTATTTCTAGTTGTCAGTCATTTTCTCATCTTAATTTATAAATGAAACTCATAAGTACATGTATATAGAAAAAAGAGTAGCTACAGTTTGGAACTATCTGTGGTTTCACACATCTACTAGGACTCTTGGAACGTATGTATCATGAATAAGTGTGGGCAACTGTACCATGACTCAGATGGGAGAGCTGAGGGAGAGCAAGTGAATCAGCAGGAGCTCAGATTTTTAAGGAGGGCATATAGGTCCTTGGAGATAGTAAAAGAAGGCATGCTGGTGATAAGCAACAGTGATGATGAATGGAAGCCAAGAGATTTAGAATGCCATCATGTAACGCCATTAGTCGAGAAATGATTTGACTAGTGAAAGGGTTGAGGGTGAGGAAGGACTGAAAAATATAGTAGAACTGAAATCCTACCCTCTCAAAAGAGATTTCCTATAATCTCTAACCCTTCTAAATTGTGCTATATTTACTGCTTATACTATACATTTGCCAAATAATCACATACCATTGTGACACCATTTTTGGTCTTGAAATTTTATTTATGTCTTTTTCTTTTTTATATATCTTTCATAGTTAACTGTTGTAGTAATTAAACTCCATCATGAATACAATCTCCTTGGGGTAGCAACTATAGCCTAAATTTCTTCGTTTTACTCACTTTGCATACTATTTTAGCTTAAATATTTTATTTAATTTTATTTAGTGATATATATTCTTTTTACAGCTAAAGCTGGAACTTTTTTTTTTACCTTTTATGCTACTTTATCTTATCTTTATCTTATTTATGATAAATAATAGCATAATCCCAGGTTAATGTCTGCTCTGTTCTTATTTTCTGCACTACTCTCACATTTCCTTTTTCTCTTGGTTTTATCATAAATATAGATGAACCTTGAAAAAGACATTGCACTTATTTTTCCCCAGGTAACTCCTAATTTATATTATAAAAATGTGATATTATTATTATTATTATTATTATTATTATTATTATTATTGAGCTTCCTTAAGGCTAGTCTAGCTGAAGGCAAGTCTAGTTGGTTGTTTTAATAGATTCTATATTAGTCATTTTCTCATCACTAGGACAAAAGACAACTACAATTTAAAGAACAGATTAATTTGGCTAATAACTCCAGTGGATGCAGTCAATGGTTGGCTAGCTCCATTCCAGAAAGTGTGTGTGTGTGGGGGAGACAGAGAGAGAGACAGAGACAGAGACAGAGAGACAGAGACAGAAACAGAGCCGGGGTGGGGAGAGGGAGGGAGAAAGAAAGGGAGGGAGGGAGAGAGAGAACAAAAATATACCCCTGTAGGTCACACCTCCAGTGACCTGTTGGCTCCACCTACTAACAACATATTTTACTATGAACTCATCAGTGGAATTCAGCAGTGGAGAATGTGGGGGTTAATAGTGCCCCCAACAGCCAGTCACCACTCAGAAGTCCTACCTCTGAACACATGAGACTTTGAAAGGACAGTTTAGATCTAAACCATAACAGCTTGTTAAATTGTATTTTTTAAGATTGTATTTTAAAGTCTTTGTTTAAGCTGGCTTTCTGAATGGATATATTCTGAGTGGTTTCTTTAAAGACAAAAAAAAAAAAAAAAAAAAAAAAAGGAAAGAGAAAATGTAATATGACTCAGGAGCTGACCAGTACACTGGTTAATGAAATTTGTAGTCTTTGCTTTAAAGCTCTGTAACAAGATTAGGTGAGATTGAACCACAGAAAGTAAAGGTCCCTAAATTGACATAAATTTAAAAGGTAGAACTAAATCATACCACTATTTGAATGTCCAACAAAGTCTGATCTCTGATGAATTATATTTGGTCTACTGTAATCTGTGTACATACTCATCCTTCTGGTAAATGATGAATGAGGTTTAGCTAACATAATATAGTCCATAACTCTCCTAGATCTTTATAGAAAATACAGGATTCGGAAGCTCTCTTTTGTTAAATGACCTGAGTTTCTTCTCTGGGACAGTCTTTATAAAGCACATGTAAACACCAACACTCATATTTTCCCAAGCCAGCTTGGTTGAATTTATTTCCCTGCTGTTTTTCATTTGATGCCACTTATGTAGACTCAGGTTATCCTCACACAGATGGGTTGGAGGAAGAATAATACTGAATTTCACTTCATAGATTCATTTGGTTAAACCCAGTAAAAACAATTCATTTCTAAGGGGAATTTTTGGTCTAACTACGAGAACAGAAAGCAATTAGTAAGCATCAATAGTATTTGAGCCTGTCTTATTAATCTGCACCTTCTGAGTTCGTCTATAACTTGTGGGCTATAATTTTGATTGTGGGGATTTTTTAAATACTCTTCATCTCTGGTCTTTCCTGCTTTTTCAGCCGCTTGTTCTTAAAGCTTTTTAAAAAAATTTTCACCTCAAAGTAAATCAATAATAGCATGATGTAAACTCAAGATACTGATACTAGCAGGCTATTAATACTAACAGCCATTAATGATATGATAATGACTGTGTAATGTCAACAGGCTCAACATCCTGGAATTTTTCCTAGTATTCAGTATTTTGGAAATTTCAAACCTGACCTGTTGTACACTTAGGAAATGCTTTTACACCAATCCACCTGTTTTGATTACACTTTCTTTCTCCTTTGGACAAACTATTGTTAGAATTCCATATATTTAAAAAGGCAGCTTTCTAGGTTCTACTGGTTATTCTCATTAATGAAGTTATGTCACAATGTTTTTTCCCTCTTACATAAATTAGACTAATATTACCAAAAAGAAAACAATTATTTTTTGGAATTATCATGGAATAGTACAGTTAGTATTTTGATAGCATTTAGGAAATAAAATTATCTCATTTCCTAATAAATGAGAACTTTTTAGCTACTACTATTAACTATTCATTAGAAATTTCTTTCTTGGTTGAAATGTAAGAATTATTAACTGTAGAAAACAGACTAAAAGAACAATATGTGAACAGGTATATCACTGAAGCAATATAAATTTGGTGTTCTGAGTGGTTTTTTTTCCTTTGTAATTTACTTTTGTATCTTACCCAGTTGTGTAGCAGTTTTCAGTTGTATTCCTGGTTGAGCCCTTTAACAAATAGCATCTTCTATCATTATCTGTAGATTATTTTAGTCTCAGTTGTGCACATGAAAAGCTTAACATCTATTCTCTATTGGTTAATATACAAAAGGGAAATCAGGTAAAATTGTTTGAAGATAGCATTTCTTTGGAAACCCTGCATTTTAAGCAGAAGTTCTTTCACAACAGACTTCTATCAACAAATGCCTTGAAAAGAAGCTCTAGTTTTGTGTACTTTTCCAAGGCAATCAATACTTCTTTCTTCCCATAAATGGTAAAATTAGATATTAGGATGTGAAAGCGCACTCCTTATAAAAGAGAAATGAGTCATACTGGTTCCACTAATGATATAATCATCAATAACAGCATCAAATAATGCTTATTAATATAGCAAGCATTGTGGAATGCTTAATGAGTAGCCTTTTCCCCCTGTCTTCCTAACAAAACCAGTATTTTATCTACATAGTGACCTCCTTTCATATTGTGTCCTTCAGGAAAGGTGAAGCCTATTCTTCAGCCAGGCAGGGAATTATGGTCAGTTTTTCATCAGGTAACCATTACGGTTCCTTCACCATGTAGATATTGGTATAGGCACAGCCAGTTGATGCGTTTTTGGATAGTGAAATATGAAGTTTCTATTGGGGCTTTGGAAAGATTTTATTTTTTTTAATAGGAGATATACAAAAAGAAAAGGTTCCATTTCAAATTGAATACTTTCACAAGTTTAATAAGCTGCTGTAGCTGTTTTGTCACTATGAATGAGTTAGGTTAAGAACCTATATGGATGTGACAAGGATGACAGGAGGGAAAGATGAGTTTTTTAAAGCATTGAACCACCTTTTAACCTTGGAAATGTCCTACCTTCAGCATATTTTGTAATTTCCTTTTTATTTAATTTCTCTAAAGCTCCCAGCTTCCATGGGGTATAGTTCCAAAATTAGCCTCTGAATTTAAGCATCCACTCGGTCCTTTCCTGCCTCTTTCCCATTTGCACCAGAACTCTCCTGCTTGGAATGCTTGGAGTCTTTCTATTGCCTCCCTTTAAAGTTCCTTCTTTCTAGTTCTATTCTTTTGAGTCTCCCTTTGCCATGGTCACATACACTAGAGTACTCCTAGTCTTCCCAATTGTTCAGTTTCTTTTTTATTCTATGTTCTTCTTTTTCAGCTAGTTATATCTTCATCCAGCTACACCTGTTTAAACCTGTCTATTATTACATTATATTTTTTATGTATTTGGTACAGGGTCTCACTATGCAGCTGACTCATAGTGATCCTCCCGTTTTCAGCCTCCTGAGTGCTGGGATTATGGGCCTGAGCCACCATACCCTATCTCAGTGGCCAGCTCAGTACACCTGGTGCGGGGCCAGTGCAGCATGTGGTGCTGGAAATCAAAATATCATATTATATTTCAAGGCTCTTATTCCTCATCCCAGACCTATCTCTGGCAAAAGTGACTCTCAAATTTTTCTATAGCATTTATACCTCAGTTATACCATATTTCACATTTTCTTTTGTATTGTATATAAAAGATAGTCTTCAAGGTATATGTATGCCGCATGAAGGTAGAGAAAACTATTTCCTATTCACTTCTCTGTAGACTGTAATACTCAGAATAATATAGCCCTCAGAACCTTTTCTAAAAAATGCTTGTTGAATGAACAAAGCATTTATAGTGGAAATCAAAATCCTTAAGATACTGGTGTTTTACTCCTTTAAATATTTGTACCAATTTTAATGAAAATTAAATTGATTCATTGATATGTTAGGATAGAGTCTAGTTGTATAAAGCTAATCAGTTTTTCTATGCATAAATCCTATAAGTCTCTATTTAACAGATAAAACACAAAAATGAAAAAGCACTTGTTATGTCCATATTCTGCTTGTTTTTCATCTTTTGCTTTTTGAGACAAGGTCTCACTGTGCAGTCCAGGCCAGACTTGAACTTACTGCATAGCCTAGATTGGCCTCAAATTTGTTATTTTTCTGCCTTAGCCTGCTGAGTACTGAGATTACAGGACTATACTACCATGCCTGCTTTTAAAAAGATATTTTCAATGGCATTATTTATGACTTGGTTAGCTCACTGACATTCTGGGGTTACCAGTTATGAATTAATTATAAGCATAGGGAGTTGCACTTCTACCATAATTTTTAAACACTTAATTTTCATGTAATACTGCGTTACCGGTGAGGATACCAGTGGGGGTATATAATTTTAATAAAGTATATCAATTTTTGCATTTATTTTTTTGTTTCCTATAATCCTTTTATTAAGGATTATCATTCTTTAATAAAAATGTGCCTGAGAGTTGTGTTAAGTTTAAAGAAAATACCAAAAGTTGGTGAAGGAAAGAATATTAACACTGCATGACTGTCACTGTTGCTATCTCATTTTAGTTACTTAATACTTTATAAATATCATTACTTTTGATAACAAAAGGTATAGTGGTTCACTAACATTTCATAAAAATGTAATAAAATATGATACTGTAGTTATAATATAGAGACTGACATGCTGTGTAGATTAAAGGAAAATAACAGGGGCCAGGGAGATAGTTCATCGGTCTAATCATCTGCCTGGCAAGCACAAGGACCTGGTTTGGCTCTCCGGTATCCCATGCCATGCCAGCCCTTGCCCAGCCTGCCAAGCCAGCCACTGAGACCAGGTGTGGTGGTGCATGCCTGAACTCCCAGCACTGGAGAGGCTGAAACAGGAGGATCACTAAGAGTCTGAATTGTATAGTGAGACCCTGTACCAAATGCATAAATTAAAGAATTTTACAAAATACTTAAAAATTTTTTTCCCAACACTAATGTTAGATATTATTTTTCTTGGGGAAGAACTGACTTTGAGACTCATGATGGAGACAAATAGACTCAATTCCAGGACTAGATAATTAAAAGCTTAAAATAAGTCCATTTAGCCATAAGCATTTGAATGAGCTGACCCCAGGGATCAAAAGTCAGGTCCCCTCCTTCACCTGCATCATCATCTACAAGTTGTTGGAAAAATTAGTTGGTATATATTAAAATATTAGAGAAGATGAAAAATTTGTACTTCTCTAGTGAGTGTCAGAGTGAGCCTGACTCCCGGTTTTTAGCAGTGCTGAGTAGTGAGCTGGGGCTGTGTTCTGCATTACAGTGAGAGATTTTGAGGAGTTCATGGAATGAAAGAGAATCACAGCGTCTAGGGAAAAGGGTCACATGAGAACCATAGATACAACCTGAAGCAAAGCCAGAATCCAAAACAGGAGGCAGAGGGAAGACTGTGAAAAGAAATAAAAGAGGACCAGTGAGATAGCTCAGCAGACTATACACCTGCTTAGGCAAGCGCAGGGATCAGGGTTCAGTCCCTGGAACCACATGCTGCACGGGCCCCACCTCCAGCCCCAGGCATACCCAGCTGGCCATCGAGACAGGGCATGGTGGTGCATGCCTGTAATCCCACTGCTGGGGCATCTGAAAACAGGAGGATTACTACGAGTTCAGTCTCTTTAGTGCAAAAATACTGATCTTAAAGATACCGCATGTGACCTCTTCATATATTTTTTAAGCTTTCACATCATACCCTACCATGACTACTAGATCTTGAGATTTAAAAGATATGGCATCAGAGCTCTTGAAATAAGATTTGAATGTTATTGTAAATTATTATGATGGTGCCTTGCCAAAAATATTATTCTCACTTTATTAACATGAATTTAGAACTGTTTTATAATACACAGAATTTTTGCCCCCGAGCTTTGATTTGCTCTTGTTCGGCCTAGTATTCACAGGACAACATCTGAAACATGACGACCAGCCCGTTGATTTAATGTTGATTTAGCTGCTGATCCTTTCCCATTTCCCACATAACCCTGCTTCTTGCTTATTATTCTGTAGGACTCAGTTTAAATGAGGAAAAGAAAAAATGCCACCTAAAATAAGTGTAGTCAAAGAAGGTCTCTTTTATAACCTTGTCCACATTAGCTTCTGTATTTTTTTTTTTTCTGCAAAGTACTTGACACTTGCTGCTTAACCACCAGTGATTCATTCTCTTTCTGTATCTCTCTCTCTCTCTCTCTCTCTCTCTCTCTCTCTCTCTCTCTCTCTCTGTCCCTCTCTCGGCCTCTGTCTCTCTGTCTCTCTCTCTGTCTCCATCTTTCTCTGTCTATCTCTCTGTGTCTGTCTCCATCTCTCTCTGTTGTCTCTCTTTGTCCCTGCCTCTGTGTGTCTCTGTCTTTCTCTCTGTCCCTCTCACTGTCTCTGTCTCTCCCTCTGTCCCTCTCGCTGTCTGTGTCTGACTCTCTCCTCTTTCTGTCTCTCTCTGTCTCTCTCTGTCTCTCTGTCTCTCTCTCTCTCTCTCTCTCTCTGTCTCTCTCTCTCTCTCTCTCTCTGCCATTTTCTCCCCAAAGGTCCATGACCTATGTTGCAAACACAAAGCAGATTGTAACAAGGGTGTTAGGGCTTATATGTAGATACACCCACAAAGCCTCATGTGATCATAGGTGGGGATTTTAGAAGATGTCTTATTAGAGTTTGGGAATGTGGACTGAGGCTGTGACCCTGGAATTGAGGGTAATGGAAGACCCATCCTGGTATGGTGGCATGGGTGGCACCAACCAGTAGGCTTATAGTCTGGATAGAATCTGAAGGGACAGAAGAAGGTAGACTTGTTGCTACCTGCTTGCTGCTTCTGCTGTTGCTTGTGGTTCCCTGCCTTCTGCCTGCACACTGTGAGCTCTTTGTGCTCTGTGAGGCCCTCCTACTATGCCACCTTGCCTTGGGGCTGAGTGACTATGCACTGAAACCTCTACAGACCATGAGTTGAAATAAGCCTTTCGTCCTTTAACTTTGGGTGTTGGGTATTTTGTCTCAGCAATATACAAACTAACTAAAAACATTTTTTCTAAGTAACTTTCCTTAGTTTAGCCTACACAGCGAGGCCTTTAAGCTCCTAGTCTGTAAGGCAGTATTTCCTAACCTACTCATTTCCATATCTTGATCTAAGAATCAGTGAGCAGTAAGTGAGCTCCACTGTCTGTCTGCATCTGACTTCTCCAACTGTGTTCAGCAGCAGCAGCTCATAAAAGCATGGAAAACCTGAGGGATTCGTGTTTTGCTGAGTAAGTAAATTGATTGGTTTGAGAGAAATTGGAGAAGTAAGGTGGAAACGTGAATTAACAGTGACAATGTGAGTAAATATGGCACTAAAGTGCTAAGGAATGGCCTACCTAATTGTATTGTTATTTCAAATAAAAAGATCTTGATAACTACAAACTTATTTTTGTTATTTTTGCTGTTAGTAAGAAGCATTTCATCGAGTCAAGAATGAAAAAGAAGTCTGAGTTTAGTAATCCAGTGTCCCACACAGTTACAGAGAGCATTGGAAGGTGCTGGAGTTCTGTGGCTATGAATGACAACAAAGTGCAGGGCTAATAGGACAGTTAAAAAGATGCTGTTCAAGAAAAATAGTCTCCTTTTCATACAGCATCTGACATTCCTGCATTCTGCAGCTGCCATGATATAATGACCCTATTAACAGAAAAGAAATGAAAAATAAGGAGTCAGCATGGTTGTTACCTATGCTCATCGCAACACTCTAAATTGCTTAAAGTTGCAGCCTCCCCAGAAGAAATTAGACTTGTTGAGTAATCCTTTTGGCTACTTGGCAAGATTTGTCATTCAGAAGATTCAGGACTTAATTCTTCTGAAATTTTATTTCAATTTCCTATGTAAGAGGGTCATAGCCTTCCATATAAAATTTTAAAAAATGAGACAATTAGGACCACCAAAAATAAGCAGAAAAAATAAGAAAAAGCACCTCTTTCCCTCTTTCATAAAACTGTGGTAAAGTACTAAGTAAGACAAACAACCTTATAATTAGAAAGAAAATTATGAGAAGTTATTTTTGTCTCAAAAAATCACATTAATGGCTTTGTCTGCAGCAGTTATTACCAATTGCCATTAACTGGTTGACACAAATAAGCTTAAATTTATTTCATATTCTGTAGTCCCAATAATTTTTTGAAAAAATGTGGCATTCGAATGGTGTAATTAAAGCAAGTAGAATAATAAACATTTATGAAAGGTTTGTGTATATATTTGCTTTAAGTTAAACAGATAACTTCTACTGATTTTGCGAGTCATACAGTGAATAATTAAAATGAATTTAAATCTAAATATTAACATTTCAATTTCCAGTTTGGTGAACATAAGCAAATTATTATAAGTTTGTTTTCACTTGCTGCAAAGCATATTAAAATTAACTTTTCCTCAATCGAAGTAATGTGTATAACTAAACTTCCTTCCCACTGTGAACCAGTTTCATTTATTGCTATTTGTAAACTGCCTAGGATAGATGCACAGTGGCTTGGGCTCAAAACTCCTTGAACAGTTTCTTTTGAAATAACACTACATACGTTAAGCTCAATTACACAACCAAACAGCCACAGCTCACTTTTGGTAATTTATTCATTGATTTAACATAGTACCCAGAAGAGCCATGCCTGCTGTCATTTTTGTAATATATTATGTTTTAAATATACTCATGCTCACCCAGGCACACCATTAAGGTGTGCATAAACCTGTGTTTTTCTCTCTTGACAGCTATAAATGTTTGTTATTATTACACAAAACATATGTTCATGTTGTTTTTGTCTAAATTATTCTATCTGGGGCTATAAAGTTTTAATGTTATTAGTTGCCCTTAGAATTTTAATGTTTCACTGTTGTAACCTTCTTAGGATTTCTGTGCAATTAAATAGAAACTATTTCACTGCAGCCTGGAAGAACAATATATTTTATACAAATAAAAAAATCGCTTCTTGCTCTATTTTCTTTCAGGATGGTAAAAAAAAAAATGTATGGTTGACAGTTTTTTGTTTTGGTCTCTGAAGGCTCCCCTGTGGTCAGACCTAAGGGTTGCACCTGGTGGTGCAGAAAGATCATTTCTCTTCCTGCTTCTGGCATATCCTGGGAAGACAGGCTAGGTACCCTTTCAATCAAAGGGATGAGGTTTTGTTCTTATAAGGGTCACTTCAGGTACTATTTTGGTGGCTCTCCTTTAGCTTGGCTTTTGTTTAATATATACAGAGAGCAATAGGGACTAAATGGGAAGTCTAATGTAATAGAAAACTGTGTGTCTAGCTTGATGTGTTTTTTCAGCATGGATCAAGGATATCTTTATTTATAGTCAATGAAAACAGTAGCAATGGGTATAACCATGAATCTCCTGCTTTTCATATGTACTGTTTTTGCTTGACTCAGGCCTTATGCTTTTAATTTGTAGGTAAGGGCTACAGACTTACCTAGAAACTTAACTTCCCACAGATAAACTCACCTGGGCTGTGGATAATTTTTATTTTATAGATTAGTGAGCTGCTTAGGTTATCCTGACTTATTTTCTATGAACTGTTAGTTAATGTTGGCACTGTCTACCCCTATACTAGTATGTACAATGCTGGATGCAAATAGTGTCATCAGCTTCTAATTGGACTCTCAGCTTTAATTTCATTTCCCTCTACTTCTGTTGTCATCTTTCTAAAAAACATGTTAAGTCACATCAAACTCCAGCTCATAACTTTTGCCAATGGGTAAACCCATATTCCTTAACAATGTGATGGGAAATACTCCTTGATTCAAAATAAATGATTTTTCCAGGCTGTTTGACCCTTAGTTCTCTTGCAAGCTCTGTACCTCAGCCCAACTGACTAACCCTGCCACTTCGCCAACCTCACTGTTGCGCTAGCACATGCACTACTCAACTGATTTTTTTGTTTGTTTGTTTGTTTGTTTGTGTTTTGGCAGTGTCGGGGATTGAACTCAGGATCTTGTGCTTGCCAGGCATGCGCTTATGCCACTGAGCTATATCCCCACGCATGCACCTGTACTACTACTGTTCCCTTGGAGAGAAACTTTTCTCTACTTTCTGTCTGTTTAACCCCTGTTCACTTCAAAATCCAGTTCAAATACTGTTAAACTGCCCTTAGAAAAAATTAATCACATCTATTGAATTCGCTATTGCTTCTTTGTAATATTTTGCTTATTTTGTTCACCCCTGTCGTGTTTACTAAATTATAGACTTGGAGACAGAAACCGTACCTCTTTATCACTGATCTTTTTTAACCAATACTTTGTACAGTATTTAACAGAGACTGCTTTATTAGTAAAAGAATAATTCTTTATGGTGTTTTTCTTTTTAGTCACTGAATTATTAGGCTAATATCAATTAAATCTCACTTTTTTAAGCCTTATGAACATGAATATAAATTTAAACTTACCCGAAAGACATAGGAAAGGAGATTACATAATCTCAAAACTACACTTGTTTTAGTCTAGGAGTTTATTTAATCTCCTTAAAGTAGCACTTTTTAGTTTAAAATCCTGTTAATAAATTCTTTTGCTTACACCTGAAGGTATCATCAAGTGCTGTTTATCTTGAATATTTTATCAAAGGAACCAAAGATTATTTTACCTTTATTTTTCAGTGATCTTCAACTTCAGTAAAAATTCAATATAGAAAGCAGAGAAACAAAATTAATGGCCTTTGAAGTAGGCGGTATCTTATGGATTAGTATTACTTAAATTCAACTTGCAGCCCCTTGTATTTGTGAGAAAAGTAGTTGTTAAACAGTATTTGGTATTATTGTACTTTTCTAGGTTGTAGGTTTGAGTTGCTATGCTATCAGGGTTCTTTCTGCCAACTTGATCTGATAATTAAGATATAAACTTTAGTGCATCATCAGGAGTTCATTCTTTAACCTTAAACAGTGCCTCTAAAATACCTTACAAAGAGAGTAAGAATTTCTCAGTGTTTTCAGTAGGCACGAGCCTACTGAGATTTTAACAAAAAGAACTAGGTTAATGTCCTTTCCTTTTCTTTTTTGGCACTATTCCCAATTAATGGCATTCTCCAGGAAAGAAAATAAGAAATGAAGTCCTTAAAGGGTTTGTGGGTTACCTATCTGGATTTTTTTTCTCTCTCTCACACTTACAAGTTTAACAAAATATGCCAAGTATAATTAGAATGAGATCTAGAAAGTCACAGTTAACTTCCTTTTTCGGCTTTCTTGTTTCTTCTTTATAGTGGTCTCAAACGGTATAGATTAAGATCTTTAACAGCACTAATCACTACTCACAAGTAGTAGATTTAACTAATTTACACCATTTTAATTATATTAAAAGTTTTGCCAATTATATGCAGAAACTTTTTCAGGTCAAAGAGAGGGGGTAACTGTGGAGTCTGAGCAGCTTAAGAAAACCAGAAAACGTGCAATGAAAAAATGCAACATTTGTTGGGTACTGGAAATAGCAGACCAGAAAGCCAAGATCCTCAATTTCAACTAATCTCCCATAGCAGACTTATCATGCTGAATAACCTAGTGTGTTGCTAAGATTCTCAGTGAAGAAAGGGTCAGGGAGGTCTGTTGTCTTGTGATAATGGCCATAGCAGTTATTAAAGGGTATTAATGCTATTAAGAATAGAACTTTAACTTTTTATTGAAGTGATATTAACTTCAATTCAACTTTTAATTGAGGTGCAACCATCCAAATTCTACAGTCGGGCACAGAGAAGTAGTGAACATAAAATTACATGTCCTTCTGATAGGTTGATGGGTCTTTATTAGAATTTCAAGGGCCTCCACAGAGCTGTTACTAGATACAAATTGCTCTGAAGTCTTCTATTAGAATTAGGACTAAATGAATGATTCCAGAAAATAGTCTAAAGTGTACCACTAAAAAGTAAAAGGAAGAAAAGAGAATAAAAAGAAAGAAGTGCTTTTTGTTTTTGTTTTATTTTTAATTTTTTAAGCCAAAAAGGCCATTTACGTGGGAGACTTTAGATACTTTCGCC
>NW_004524662.1:7250969-7264197 GCF_000260255.1 Octodon degus | reverse complement strand
TCCTTTCCTCTTTTTCCTCTTTCCTCTTCAATGAAATGGTAATAAACAATCTTTTGAAAAACAGGATTTTCTTTTCTTTTTCCATAAATTTTAGGGAAACTTTTCTATTTTTTGAGAATTCATAACATCCCTGTGTCACCAGCTCTAACATGCTAATAGTGTCTGTAAGAAGTCATTCAAATCTCATGGAGAAAGGAGAGATATGCAATTTTGGGAAGGAATCACTTATTACCACTCTAGAAACAAAAGAAAGATAAGGCAATTTCAAGATTTATTATTGTGGAGCTGGGGAGATGGCTCAGTGGAATAAGTGCTTCCCTGGCAAGCACAAGGGTCTGAGTTCAATCCCCGGTTCCGAAAAAAAAAAGTAATAATAATAATAATTGTACCTCTTGGAGCAAAAAAGGAAGGAGCTATGGATAGAGAACAATTTAATAAAATCATCAAAACCTAAACTTCCTTGTTTCTCTATAATCATGAACTCTTCAAAGATTTGTTAAATTGGTTGATTTGCATTTACAGTAAAAAAAGAATTATTAAAGAAGTTGATAATGGTCTTTTTTTCCTTTGAAAAAAGATTTTAAAGTACTTTACACTTTTAGTAGATAGCCAGCATTTTTGTCATTTAGACATGTGAAAACATTATCTATAATAACAGCATAACAATGTGATTTACTGAGGTGCTAGGTGAGAGAGAGAGAGAGAGAGAGAGAGAGAGAGACTGAGATGAAAGAGAACCCGCATGTGGAGAGGATAGGAGAGGGGACCAGAGATGAAGAGAAGAAAGAGACAGGAAGTAAAGAGAAGAGAAAGAAAGGAAAGGGAAGAGGAAAAGGAAAGGGAAAAATGAGTCATTTAGTATATTTCACCCAAAGCTTATAGAAGTACACACTTAAAATGACCCCACGTTTCTGGGTGCTCAGTTGTTGGTGGGTCTCATTTGTAAATATGAGAAGGTACATTTTAGTTTTTATATAAAGGAGCATGTGTATAAGATTATAACTTATCCCAGTACATTGAATCACATATAAATATCCACTTGTCAGGAAGCCAGAAGGACTAGAACCCAGATTTTAAAGCATAACTCGGACCTTCAGTATAACTTGAAATGATGTCTTTGTAAGAATAATATTCAGGCCTGCTGTGCCAGCCTCACCCCTGGGGTGCCCTGAGATGGCAATTGAGATTGGGCGTGGGGGCACATGCCTGTAATTCCAGCACTTGGGAAGTTGAAAAACAGAAAGGATCACTACAAGTCCAATCTGTATAGTGAGACCCTGTAGACCTTGTACTAAATACATTTTAAAAAATAATATTCTGCCATAATTCATTGACTAACAAAAATATCAATTTGGAGTGCCCCTCATATATGAGAGGGGTAAAACCTGTTTCCCAGTGGTTGGGCTCATACAACCATTAATGTGTGTCACCTGGAGATTTATTCTAGTACATTAGATGTCTATTCTTGTCGGCATATTCAGGATACAGCCCTCAAGTGCCTCTTCCTGTTTCAATTATATAAAGTTGTCACAATTTAACATGCAAATATTTTAATTGAAGATCTCATCTCATTTCAAACTTAAGCTTTGAGAAAATCTTGTTTTGTAGACCCATTTAATTTATTTCAAACTATCTTTAAATTGAAATTAGAACTAAGTCACAGATGAGAGTATAAGCAGCTTATTGTACTGTTCAGTATTTGGAGAATGAAAGGTTTCGGCTTTCAACTATAAAAGCAGCATAATAGAAATTACTTCACCATGCTATTGGGGGAACAATATGATGCATTACTTCTAGTATGTGATGAAAAATCTGTTAATGCGATGGAGTCAGACATCAGCATTGATTTTATTTTGCAAGGCATTTTTGTAATAATTTGTATAATAGTTCAGGGGAATAAAGCAAGCTACTTCTGGGACACAGAGAACATGTTCCTATCAAGCCACCAAGACTAGACTTAGAAACAGTGACCCCTGTAGAAGTGAAATTACAACCTGATAGGTGAGCTTTTCCATATAGCAAATAAAAATTCTGCTAGTGTAACCTTTTCCTGATACAAAGCCAATTAGTTCTTTTATTTTTTATTTATTTCTTTTTTGGTGGAATTGGGGATTGAACTCAGGCCCTTGTGCTTGCCAGGAAAGCACTTATTCTACTGAGCTATCTCCCTGGCCCCTAGTTAGTTCTTTTAATATTGAAAAATGATTTATTGTTCTTTCTCTTATTAATAATAATAATAGATGCTCACCAAAGAAAACCTGAAAAGTATAGAAAATGATTTATAAAGAAATAAATTCATAACAGACTTAGTATTGAGTGACAAAGATGACTAATATTCCAATGTTTATTTCCTTCTAGTCTTTTTTGGTACTATTAATAGCTTAGGCATATTTTAAAAATTCACAGGTTGTATAGAAAGATTTAATTAGATGAAGATATTCTATACTTCATGCATTCTGTTAAGAGGTACGCTTCCCATATCTCATTTTTCACAAATAAAATTTCCTTTTGTTTTGGAGGTTTGTTCTTCAGTTTGTTTTACTAAAATTTCACATTGTACTTGAAGTAGTCTTTGTTGTGTTGACTTTTTTGAAAAACTTATTTTTGAACACCCTATATTCATTTATAAGATCAAGTTTAGCTTCACCTATATGCTTATATTCAAATAAACTCAGTATTATAATGATAGGGTTTATGTTTACCAATTTCCCACTTTTCAGAATTCCTTTTTGGGTAGTTAATGATTTCATGACTAGATTTCATGATTGAATAGTTTATGATTTTTTTTAAAGATTGAGTTTGGTTGGATTTTTAAATAGGTTTTACAAATATAGCAGTACAGGTATGCAGATATACAAATCTAGGAGTAATGCACATATTGATCTATTAGAGCAGTAATTGCAGCATAAAGAGTTGAAATTCTATTCACATTACTAGAGCTTCAAAGTTTGTTTCTATAATTGAACCCAGAACTGAAGCTTTTCACCAGTAAGATACAGGTCATACGGGCTGGATATATAGCTCAGCAGCTACAACTCCTGCCTGGAAGTGCAAGGTCATAAGTTCAATACCCAGTACTGCACAAAAAAGAAAAAAAAAAAAAGATACAGTCATAAGACTATTGTAGCTCCTTTGTCAAAAGTAATTTTAGAATAAACACTGGAAGTTGGCACATATATGAGGCTTTTAACATGGTTTAAAAATTTACAGCAACATTCTGAATGTCAATTTATTTTTTTATTTTTTATTGTTTTTGTATTTTAGGGAAGGGTCTACAAGGTGTTCAGGGTCTCACTGCTAGATCGAACTCATAGTGATCCCTGTTTGCACCTCCCAAGAGCTGGGATTACAGGCTTGCGCCACCACACCCAGTTTTAATGGCCATCTCAGCATGACCCGTGGGAGGGGCTGGACTGTAGGCCCAGGGATCAAACGCCCAGCCCCTGTGACTGCTTGCAGGCCTTGAATGTCAATTTAGGTAAAGATCTGCAGAAAGCAAATACAATGTGCTATGGATGTGGTTATGTTGTGGGTTTTCAGTGTTCTTTTATAAGCATGATTACCTTTGGAAGAGCATTATAGTACAAAATAAACCCTTTTAGATTTTGATGACATCCTAATAGCATTCTGTAGTATTTAGAAAAATGTATTTTAGAAGAAGAGAGTGAAGCAACCCATTTCCGTCTGTTGCTTTAATTTATAGTGACAGTATCTCTAAAGAGCACAGGCTTTTTCTAGTAGGTTGCATTATTATTCCCATGATTCACTCCTCTTTCCTATAAAAGGATTATGCACACTTGCTATTACCATGTGGCTTGCAGGACTCCTGCGGCAGATGATGCACCCAGGCACCATCAACATAGAGTTTGGCTCCATGGTTTTGTTTGGATAATGGTACATGAACACATGCTGTAAGATCCTTTTGCATGTCTTCTCCAGCTCTGGATTGTTTTTTCTTCTCCCACAGTAATAGCATGGCTGTACAGGAGCTACGCTTTCAGCGTGGATCCTAGAAGGATAAAGGCAGACAGGAAAACCTATAACTCACTCATAGCCATTCTTAGTGGGTGTGTGACATTGGTAAAAAGCAAGCACTTGGTTTTTTAACCCTCCAACACTTGGGGGTTGTTGCTACAGCAAAGTTTCTTAGATTCTTCAAACAGGTCTTCACTTCTATGTGTCACTCCAACTTCAGTCTTCCTCCAACAGTGCTGTCTCCTGTTCAATTCTTCCACTGCTCCTTATTTAAAATTTGAAAATTTTCTATTTAAAATGCCATCAGCAAGGTGCTTCCTATGTCAAAGTTATTTTTCAACTTAATCCCTGTATCTTCACCAGTAGTTGGGATAGGTCTCTCACTATTTCATAGCTCTATGCATATGTTTTGGTTATTTAGAGTATAAGTTGTAGAGTGGCTTTTTGATTTAGATAGCTTAGAATCCAACACTGGTTTTACCAAAGGTTGCCTGGATTATTCAAGATATTTGAGCTTCAATTTTCATAGCAAAATTGGGAAAATAAAGGTACCCAGGACACAGGGTTAATGTTACCAGTGCTACACATTAAAATGCTTAGGGACTGTATGGTAAATGCTCAATGTTAACTGAGCTGTGCTGACACCTCTATCTGGAATACTTTGCTTCTTTCTGGTTTGTCTCAGCGCTGACCAAATTTCAAATTTAAATTCAAAGACCACTTGCTATGATTCTTCCCTTATAGTTTTTTCAGTGCTCATTATTTTTTCCTGTGACTTCATCACCTCTTCCTGATTCTAATCTTTTAGAAGATAAACAATGAGTTAAACCCATCCTGTGTCTGTCCTTATATAGGCTAAAGACATCATGGCTGTCCAGTCTAATTGGCTGATAGTAATTCTCCTGTTGAGGTTATTCATTCCGAGAGCTAGGTTTCTTTTGGGGAGTGGAGCTCATGGAGAAGGTATTAGTGGGAGAAGGGAGAAGAGGTAGACTCAATGTAGAAATGGTCATAATTTTGACATATTAGTTGGAGACTACTCTTAAAGGGGTTTGTCTGTCACATCATCCAGTTGTCTTCTTAAATGCATCTCAAACTTGAAAGTCATGTAGCTATAAGAGATTTGGTATGAAAATAAAACCTTAATAATTCAAAACTAAAAGTCCTGAGGCCGAGGTATTAGGTTCAATCTTCAGTGTGAAGCTCAAGATAACTGCAGTATTACTGAGTATAATCAGGACATTTGGAGAGGGAAGATCATTTCTAGACAAATGAAGTGTATGTTTTGCCAAGGTTGAGTTGTTTTGTATTATTTGAAACTTACTGATGAGTACTTTATTAATTGTTTTTGGATTGGAAAATAAAGTTATAGCCTTTCCCAGAAATTCTAGGAGTCCATTGGTTTTAGTGAGGGAAAGGGGAATATAAAAGCAGGTTGCCAATTCTTTGCAACTGTGAAGAACAAGAACTATGGAATGCTTGCTGTAGGAGTAGTGGTAGAGTAAAAATTTTTGCTTCAGGAATTAAAGTGTGTATGAATTATATACACAATAAGTAAATGGGGCTCTGTATAGATACTTTATTGTTGGTATTAATTTATATCAATCATTAAAAATAGAATAAAGATCATATGATGCAAGCACATCACTAATACATTTGTAACTGTCAAGCTGAAAGTAGTTTTAGAAAATGCCACCCTTAACAGACAATTTTATTATTAATTTAGCTGTGGCTAAGGAAACTGTCTTGGAGCTAGGTACTACTGTTGTAGCTAGTTTAGATGAATGAGGTAGAACAAAATCTGAGTAAAAAGCACTGGTAATAATACACAATGAATATATTCAAGGTATTGATAGTCATAGCAGGGCAACATGTTAAATGTTCATATGGAGAAGTTATTGTGCATATATGGATGTATCTTACTAACAACATATGCAGAATGTTCAAAATTGGTTACTAATTACAGCACCTATATTTTTAAAAGTAGACTTTGTATATGCAGGTCGTAGGGATATATGTCATGCCAATAATGATAGAAGAAATTTCAAAGAATAGTGTTACAAAGCTGTGTTTATTAGCTTTGTTATAGTACTGCAGCACCATTTAGTCATTTCTTTATGTTAGATAGCCCTCAAGAGACCTAAAATCCACCATTAAGCTTACTGATTTACATGCAAATAATGGTCTCCTTTCTGAGTTGTGTATAGACCAGTATTTGTAAAGATTGTGCATTTTTTTTGGGGGGGGGGAACCAGGGGTTGAACTCAGATGACCCTTGTGCTTGCCAGGGAAGCGCTTATTCCACTGATCCATCTCCCCAGCCCCAAGATTGTGCATTTTATCAAGAAATGTTTCACACTTACTTTTAAAATTATTTAAAATAAAAGTGTAAAATAAAATAAAATAAAATAAAAGTGTCCCAATATCTACTTGACAAAATTTATACACCTTTAAATAGATTTTTGAAATGCAGGAAATGGTATACATGTAGGCATACCTACACATGTAGCATAATTGCTTGCGGTTAAATGACCTGGCCATCAAAACAAACAAATGGTATCTGTTTTACCCTAAATTCGTAGGTGATCACTTTACTAGGAATGCCATCTTATCAGAACATCATTTGTGATACTTGGAAAATCATTTTAAAGATTTCCTTAAGTGAGTGATAGATTTGGAGGGTTTTTTTTTCTTTTTATGTATTTATGAGATCTACAGGATCTCACTACACAGATAGGACTCGTAGTGATTCTCCTGTTTTCAGCCTCTCAAGTGCTGGGATTACAGACATGTGCCACCACGCCCAGACTCAATCCTGTCTCAGCGCACCCTGGAGGTGGGGCTGGCACTGCCTGCCAGGGATCGAACCCCGGTCCCTGGGTCTGCCTAAGCAGGCGCTTTAATCTGCTGAATTATCTGGCCAGTTCTGGATTTTGAAACATATCTTTATTTGATATTGTGTTAGTTTAAATCAGAATTAGGAAAGGTCTGAGAAGTAAATATTTGAGTTCCTTTGTAATAACACGCACCATGAGTGGCATTGGTCATAGAAAGTCGAAGAAGCCATAGTCACAGTAGCCCTAAAGGATTCAATAGTTAAATGTGAGAGAGTGACCCTAACTCGCAGTGAACATAGTGGGATAAATCACAAGTGTGGAAAAGGGTGTTTACAGCAAGGGTTCTATTGGATTTCTGGACAGAGTGGGCTGGAATTATGTTTCAAAGGATGAGTAAGCATCAGTTGGTTAAGAGTGTACTTCAAGCACGGGTCACAAAGTGACATTGTTGGGGAGAAGTAAGTAATTCCATTGATGTGGAAGGAAAGTAGGAAGAGGCATAAATCCAGGAGACAGGCAAGAAGAAGACTATGATCAGACTTAGGTTATGATTGCAACCACTGAGTTTAGTCCTAAAGCTAAGGGCATCTGTGAAGATATTTAAGCAAGGAAGTTGTATGATTAACCATCTAATTTAGAGGACATTCAGACAGCAGCGGGGAAGACTGATGAGGGGTGGGAATGGAACCAGAGAAAGCAGTGAGAATATGCAGCCTAAGAAGGCACTGACAGTGGCAATCAGTAGAAAGGAAGAGCTAAGAGATGTTAAAGAAATAGAAACTCAGCCTATAGATCATCTCCAGTTATAATTTCCATATTTATAAATGGGATTAATAATAATATTAATAATAATAAGCACTCCATAGGGTTGTTGTGAGGATTAATTGTAAAACATTTATGACAGGTCTGGCACTTAGCACCAGTTCAGTAAATAAATGGCTAATGATGTGTCATAATACATCAGCATAATATGTTGACTCACAGGAAAAAAGAACAGGCAATAGCAGTCTTTTGAAGAGGCACTGGGTAAATGATGGTATATTCTAAGATAGATAATTGTGAGGGACCTAAGCCAGATTGTAACAGATTTAAGAATAAAATTCACAGGGAAGAATCTGTAGAGAAGATAGACTAACAAGGTGTTTGACTATGATGGCAGGAAAAACAAGATCATAGGGAGACATTTGATAAAGATTTTATATTGCCTTTGTTTGGAAATATTTGTTTGTAATAAATAAAACTATATTCAGCTGAGTCTAAAGTTAGGAAGTAGAATCAAGGGGTAGTTGGAACAGGAAACCCGTAGATTAAAGTTACAAAAAGAAGGCAAAAAAGATCTTATTCATGGCAGGGATTAGGATCACTCAGGATATGTCTGGAAAGAACAGGTGAATTGGAAATGGAGTAGATGGAGGCTGCCCACTGAGAGAATCAGTTGTGATAAGAGGGTGGAAGGTGGAATATGGGAGCTTATGTTCACTTCCTAGATATGCCAAGAATATAGACAAGGAAGCAAGTTGCTGAATGGTGTTAAGTCATTGGAGTTAATGTGAGTCTAGTGAGCAGAGTATGAGAAGAGTCAAGTCATGTACATTTGAACTGCCCAAAGCAGAATGGGAGTGATGATGGGATGAGGGAAACAGGACCATTCTGACAAAAGTGCATAATCCTCATTGGGTGAGTGGGGGACACCAGGGAGGAGTCAGGAGACCCCCAGAGAGATTCAGCGTAAGTCTCCAGGGTCACAGTTTTAAATTAGGGTAGAGAAGCAATAGTTGAAAATGCTGTAGGAAGACAAAGATTGACTTTCTTCTGTAATTATGGTAAGTGGGGAGGGGAAGCATGAACAGCCTCTTCTCAGGAAAGAAAAGGCTAGTGGGCCTATTAATGGAAGGATTTATTGGAATAAGATTGGAGTAAGAATAAGTGAAGTAATGGGAGAGAATGCCCAAGCTAAGAGACATGTTGAAATTAACTCTTCTCCAAGCTCCAGTCTGGCACAGGCAGAGGCACTGGAAATTATCAGCAGCCTGTGGCTTAATGAACAGTATATTCAGTTCTCTTTTGTTTCTTTTTCTCATCTGCAGCCAACATGTTGCCAGCTTTACTGTGTAACATTAACATTTCAACGAGGTAATTGATGAAGAGAGATAGTGAGTTAGAATGAAAATATAGTCAGTAGCTAATTGTATAGTATGGTACTTTTTTAAACTGTGGGAGTTTTTGTTAATTTTTTTGTGAGATGAGTGCTATTAAAAGTTATTATTATATAATAACCTGATCTAAGATTGGTGTCTTATCTAGGAAGACCACTTTTTGTATATATTCCCTTTTTGGCATTCTATTTCTCTTTCTATTTTATCTTGTCTATTGCATATTACACACATTTATTCAATTAAACTACTAAAGCCCTGTGGTTGATCACTGGGGTGGGGGGAGACAGGAGGTACTATAAAGTAAATAGAAGTTGATTATTAAGGTTGTTAATTGATTAAGAGATAGATTCATGTTATGTGTAATTATAACTACACTGCCAGTGAAAACATGAACTAAAATCTAAGAATAAATGGCATATTATGGAATTATGAAAGCAAAAGAATAACTGATAAAAAATGCTTTGGAAATTTATATGTCTTAGAAGGAACTTTGATCCTGTTATTATAATAAAGCTTCCTAAATTTCTTTTTTCTAAATTAATTTTATTGAGAAACAAATAGCAATGAGACAGTGTCAAAACAGGATAGTAGGACAGTTACAGTAATCAATACATTGCATACTGTTGTCTTTGTAATAGTTATTCATGGTACAAGATGCAGACATGATATCCCCTGTCCAAGCACTATTAGTACAAATCTTTCTTCTCATCAAATTAAGAGAAAGTAGCTGTATACCTATCCTATTTTGCATGTACAGATATATATATATATATATATATATTTCACTACAAAAGGGTCCTTCATTTATATCTCTTTTGTTTAGTTTCTTCAGAGATGGGTATTCTACTGCCATTTAAATATTGTAGGTGCATGCATTCAGCAAAATAATCCAATATAGTCCAGTAGTCCATAATAGTAGTGGGTTATCTGCAAAACTGGCGATTTCAGAAGTTGTTGACTTGAGCCTTTTAAAGCTCATCATATTAATATGACTTTACTTTTTATACCTTGTTTTTATACTTTTCTGCTGGATGGTTAAGACCAAAGCTTCCTAAATTTCAAAAAGCAAGTGACTTCGTATATGAAGAATTTACTTGGATTTTCTTCCATTAACTTACATAACTGACATATGCAATATATAATACAGTATTTAAATATCAAGTTGTGCCTCTTTTTTTGGTGCTAGGGATTGAACTTAGCACCTTCCACTTGCCAGGCTGGCACTTATACCACTGAGCTATATCCCTGGCCCCGAAAATTGTGTTTTTTAATGAGTGTATATGAATTTTTAGTTTGTGGCTAATCATTGATTCACATGCCTAAAGAACAGAGACATTTGCTCTCAGATAAATTTTCAGTACGTATTAAGTTTTATGGAGAGGATGCTTCAGCCATTTTCATCTACCTCAAGACTAGACCTAAGTATTATGTTCATGCAACAGTTGCAGTTCCTATAAAAAATAAAACTCATTCATATATTTGTCCGTTTATTAATTCAGTTGTCTTGGGAACCACACCATGGTTTTAAAGAAACAATAGTGAGCAAAGCCAGACAGAATTTGTCCCCACAAGAGGCTTGAGAAAGATAGAACATAATCAGATATTTTCACAAACAAAATATTTCATCTTTGAAAAATACCACAAGGGAGAAGTTCAGGGTGTTAAAACTTGTAGTTGATTTGATCTTCTCATGGAAGCTGGCAAGAGTTCACCAAAGGAGCAAAATGGAATAGAGATCTAAATAATGACTAGGCTTTAAACAGATTAGGTGGGGGCCTTTGGAGGAGATGACTGAAGAGTCTTTACAGGATGAGATAGTCCTGATGATCCTAAGTCTGGAGAAAGATAGCAGTGCTGAAGTGAGGAAAAGGAGAGGGAAAGGAACAGTGAAGTCAGACAGGTGGGGCCAGCCAGACCGCTTGGGGCTTTGCAGTGGAGAAAAGATAAACAGCAAGTGAATTCAATTTTTATTCATGTATTTTACCTTTACAGGGATACATCTCAAGGCAGATGCACTTGCAAAAATAAAATGAGAAAAGCATTATTGTGATAGACTAACAGAATGTGAAACTGATAATATTCTTTATTTTTCCTTTTCACTCCAGGCAAGATAGCATACCTCTTCTTCACTCATAAAATAAATAAATAAGAAGAAAAATAAGATCTGTAGCTCCCATCTTGTTTATCCTAATCAGGATTAGCTTTATCCTAATCAACAATCTTATATTCAACCTTAATGATATTTCATTAGCTTCTCAGAACCACCTTTCCTGTCTAGGTCTAATTATATCTAATGTAATGTATCTCAACTCACTATATTAAATCATTTTTTAAAAACATTTTAAAATCACTCCAGAGCTTTGATTTAGGCCTTAGAAAGGATCGAGTTTTCTTTTTAATTTCTTTTTAGGATCAATGACCTTCAAGTGGTCTTAACATATCTTCTTTATTCTCTTCATATCTAATCTAAAGGAAATGAAAAGAAAATTTTATTTTATAGCAGTTTATGAACGTCTACATAAATAAAATGAAAATGTAAATATTTCTCCCACTCTTATAAAAATGAATCAATTATTTTATATGTGTAACATTGTGGAGACCATCTTGCTTTCACCTGTGTTCATATTAGCCTTCAGGGATAATGCTCAACTAATAGTCTTTAAGTTTAGCAGTATATTCTAACATCCTGTTATCCCCCACAGAGATCAAGTGTCTAAACCTCTTAAATGCTAAGTTTCAAAGGATGAGACTCACACCATAACACAAAGATACTACTTCTAAGAATCTGTGTAGTAATGGCATGGGACTCAGTGTTATGGAAATATCCAAACAAAAAGTGTACTACAGTGATATGCAAGCAACACTTACAAACAAATGTATAAACAAGATTGTGTGTGTGTGAAATAGTGAGGAATCACTCATTAGCTGGTGTCATTTTCCTGAAGACATTTGGTGGCCTGTTGCTGTCAACTACTGTTCCTAGCTGTACTATCGAGAGGCTCTTCAGATTCCTGCAAGGTGCATAGTAGGTACTATTTTTAATGTAAGTGCAGAAGAAAGAGATAACTGCTCTTTTATCTCTGGAAAGCTCTGGTAGGTTTTATTTCCCACCAAAAATGATGTTTTTGGGCTGCTAAAAATGTGCTCATCCCCTGTCTGTATGGTAATGAGTAATCAGGTGTGCATTTAATTAAATCTGACATGCTTAATGTACAGGAGGGTAGCTGTGAATGCAAGAGAAGAAAAAATATGTAAATTGGAGAAATAGAATGTACAATAATATACAACATAAAAAGGAAAAAGCTGAGATCTCCTGGACAAAGAGAAGGAGAATATTTTACTGTCTTATAAGTAAAAATTGGAACACTTATGTTACTAAGACCACTGAAGTTCAGCTTTGGGCTTGTTTCTAAGAAAAATGAGCTAATGTTGATGACCACCAATGGAGAGTAGTCCCTTTATTCCACTCACTGAGAAGTAACAGCATAATTGGAACGCAAAGAAAGGACAGCTTTTTAGAGGATGCTAAAAATGGTGGAAATATGAGTAATTTCTTGATAAAATTATGAATTATAGAGTATAAGTGTTCTGTTTAAGGAAAATAGAAAATATGTTTTTAGGAGATTTTATTTGAATAGGAAGCAATGTTCTTAATCTAGGAGTATTATCTTTGAAAATGTTCTCAGTAGCTGGAGATTTAGAGATGGCAAATCAGCAAATAAATGAAGGTATCTTTAAGGAAAAAGCCTGTTAACATTATTTTTTTCAGAAATGCAGTATCATTTACTTGGGGGAACAGAAATGATTAATATAGTCTTTTTGTTCAGGGAAGCTATTTCACAAGATAAAAGGCTAGTAATCTAATAACTAGCATATCAGTATTATTTTATTAGCTTTTTCCTGTTTGCAAAATAACTTCAGTGCTATCTGGTTATTGTTGTTATACTTGGCTAGTTATACATCTACGATAAGAGAACATAATTAATGTGAAAAATTATATTGAAATGGTTGTGTTTATTTTGTGTCACTTTAGCAATGCCCCTTCAGGAGCGCTATTCTTATTTTCCACTTGTATTCAATAATAGGCTTGCAGCCAGTGGCATTGTATTTACACAGTTTTTGCCAAAACAATTTTATCTCTAATAGATTTTGATCTACATCAGCTGAAAACTTCTGTTTCTGTTTAAAACTTTAACATAATTTCTCGCATCTCTATTTCAGGCAATAGAAAAACTTGAACTTACATACTTGGCATATATA
>NW_004524662.1:7244056-7250869 GCF_000260255.1 Octodon degus | reverse complement strand
TATAATTATATATATATATATATATATTTTTCCTTTCACAAACTTGATTTTTTAAATGGGGGAAATGCCTTTAAAGTTAGGCAACTCAATATTTAATGGCCTGAGAGAAGAGCAACAAATTTGAACATAGTTACTTCACTGATTTACCATAGAGGGGCATTTAAAAATACCCCACATGGTGTGACCTTCAGACAATTAGAATTGGTTGCAAATATAAATGAAGTCCTCATAAACATTAAATGAACTCCCAAGACACCTTATTTGAAAGTATATAGAGATATATTTTCATTTTGATGCATAAGGATTTACATGCATAGCTCCCCATTAGCATTATGCAGGTAAATTCCATTAAAAATGCACATGCTTCTGTGTGTATAAATTTATATGTGAAGCATAGTTAAAGTATATCAATGTTAATACTATCCCATGGGAATACCATATGGCAACACAATTAAATTTCACATACTATAATTTTTTCATTAGGATGAAAAGTTTTGTGACAACAGAAAAAGGATAAACAGACTTAGTAGGACAGCTACAATAAATGTGTGCATTTCCATATAACTCTTGGAAAACAAATGTAATAAGAAGGGTCAATACTTTGCATCTATTAAAAGGAACACCCTAGAATGTAGGAGCAGACGGGAAAGCCTATCAACCAGAATGGATATTATGTTGAAAAAAGTATTTTTGTCTGCCTCCCTTCTTCAGTTTTGCTCTCTTCCATTTTCTTCCTTTATTCTTTTGCCTCCTGCTTTTCTTTTTTCTCACCTTGATTCATAAATTTTTCCTTTTCCTTAAAGATATTTGAGCTATTGGAGAAAGATAAATTTCCCCAATACTGTTTGTCATCTTGGAGAAACAAAGATAAAATATATCCTTTATTTGAATGGATATTCGACCAGTAGTAAGCCTGGACTTTAGCTTTGATTCTCTGGTCAGAGCAAAGGCAGGTGACATAGGAATTAAAAATATATACTTCATCTTTTAAAATTTTATTCATTGATTTAGATATCATATGATGTTAACTATAGTTATTTGCTTCTTTTCCCTTTCTTCATAGAAGTATTCTCCTGACATGACAAAATAATAATGAATCCTATTAATAATAATGCTATTCATGAATCCTGTGGTGTTTGTGTATACATAGACCACATAGTTTTCACTTACAAAAGCTACCCAATTGCATACTCTGTCTGATGAGTTGTTTTCTAGATTAGACCACTTCCAGCAGATCATTTTATATTAAATGGTCTAATTTAGTCTGATTATCTTTTGCTTGCCATATACATATACACAGGAATTCTCAACTCTAACATTTACACAGATTTAAGTTCAGGTAAAGTAAGTATTTCTCTTCTAGAATTTGAAGAGGTATTAGAAATGATGTTACTACTCTGACCGTCCTTGTGAAGATCATTTCTCTCTTCCTGTTGAGTGTTCCCAGACCTTGGATTGCTTTAGTGTTTTAGAAAACATAGTTTTTAGGAAGGAAAAGAAGGTTAGTCTCTTGAAAAAAGCAGAAGGGAATTTTCTTAATCATATGGAGAACTGTTGTACCTTTTTGGGTTATTTAATCAGGGCAGAGAGAAGACTAAAATTAAAGTATATGTAGAGAAATACTTATGTTTAAGTATGTGAATGTTGTAGAGGAGAGAATAGAAGAAAGAAAAAAACAGAAAAGGACAGAGAAGTTGGCCAGGCATGGTGGTGTGTGTCTGTTATCCAAACACTCAGGAGGCTGAGGCAGGAGGATCATCATGAGTTCAAGACCAGCCTGAACTACAAAGTGAGTTCAAGGCCAGCCTGAACTACATAGGAGACCCTGTCTACAAAAAAAGAGAAATAAAGAAAAGGAAAAACAGAAAAGTTAACAAATTTTAAACACATCTTGGTTTTGAAAATACAACAGAGTACTAAAGTATTTCAAAGCCTGTTATATAGACTTTATTTAATTTTATGGAAAAGTAAAAAAATATTTTCAGTGTTTAAAGCCTTTTTACTTGCTAGGTTGGTGGAATCTCAGGAACATCCTACAAACAAAGCCCCCTGGGCAGTACTTACAGAGAGATCAATGGCTGTCTCAAGGAACCAGCTTTATGTTAGTGTCTTTGCTCCAAGGTCGCCAGATACAACCTAGCCAGGTTAGAAATTACTGACAGCTTTTTTTTTTTTCTTTTTCTGAGACTGGCTTGGAAATACTCTAAAGGAAGATACGAATGACCTTCACAAGGACAATATTTAGCAACAGCTGGAGTAGTAACTTATCATTCCTAATACCTCCTTAAATTCTAGAAGAGGAATTTTTCTATGCATTGAGTCAAAATTTAAGTAGAGGCTTACTTTTGAGATTAGATCACTATCACAAGTATATATTTTTACTTAGCTGGATTAAAACATCATTTTAAACTATGAACATAGGCATGTTTCCTAACTAAGGTGATAAAAGATTTAGATTAGTTATAGAAATAAATTTATAACTGAGAACTCAATTTTATAACTTTGGCATTTAAATCATCTATTCATTAAAGTATTTCTGCTAGCTTTTCAAAGAAAAAATATGTTATTAAATAAACTATACAAATTATTTATTTGCACTGTATATATGTAAGAATAAGGAGAGCTGTTTTATTCTACAAGAAATACACTTAAAAGATCAGAGTAGCACTGAAGAAATTTTCTACCTTGAATATTTTATTTAAATGCCATTAAATTATCAGTAATGTATGCTGAATTTCTTTTCCCATCATTGCTGATTGCCAATATATGTGTGGGTAAACAGACAATCTCTCTCTTTTACAACTGACCTGCGACCCTGTATGTTTCTCAGTGGCAGTGTCTAGTATTGGTAACAGGAGAATTTCTATGTCAGTGAGTTCCTATGATCCAAACAGGACTGTGTTGAATTCAAATAAATCTGGAAAGAGGAGCAAGTGGATGGTAAGACATATATATATATAATTTTGAGAATGTTATGGACAGATCAGAGCATGAGAAGGAGGAACTCTGGAAAATTTCTCACAGCTCAAATATCACTTTTTAATGGAAAATTATTATTTTGACTCTAATTTTATGCTTACATAGTTTTAATTTGATTTTCATCTAATTTGGTACTTTTTTGGGGAAGGCATCAATTGTATGAACAACTATCTGTGCTATTGGTCCCATGATGATGTTGGATTTTTATGGTTACCACCCAGAAACTTGAAGCGTGTATCTCTGGAGTCATTCTGGTCATCTCTGTAGAGGTCCACCCTCTGGCTGTGACGACCTGGTAGCCTTATGAAAGTTATAGTTCTAAACAAAAGTGGGTGAAGGTTAGGCATTGAAAAAGAAGATTATAATGCACTGGCCATATAACTCTGTGGATTAATTAACACCTGCCTAAGCAGGTGCAGGGACCAGGGTTCAATCCCTGGCGTGCCATGCTGACCCTTCATCTGGGGCAGGTGTGCTGAGATGTTGATTGAGACAGAATGTGGTGACACATGCCTGTAATCCCAGTTTTTGGAAGGCTGAAAACAAGAGGATCACTATGAGTCTGATCTGTGTAGCGAGGCCCTGTAGACCCTGTACTAAATACATTAAAAAATAGTAGACTATAAAGCCAAGTTCGGACATTTGAGTTATAAAGTGTTGTAAAGAATCATTGAAAGAACTCAATGGCAGTTGTAAACGTTATAATTTATCATAACATAATATAGATGTATTTATGTGTATTTGGAATCACCCAAAATGATTTGATAATGGAATAAAAAGTACTAATATACAACACTGACATGATATGTCTCAGAGAGACATAGATAGAGATTCTGAGTTTAGGCTAAGTAATTGCATGATCACAATTAAATTTTAGAAATCTGAAGTTGCATGCAAAATCTACCACAAACATTATATCAGAAAATTCAAGTCTTTCACATTTTAAAGATGAGGCTGCCATTATTTCTGAAATTCTGATGGCTGAAATAGCAACAGTAAAGATGTCCTGGTTTCAATGAAATATATTTCATAAATTAGCTTATCATTGCACTGATTTAGCATGCCTAGCAGGTGAGAGACAAAAACATGTGTTATCTTCCCTAGGGAACCTTCAATGAATGTCATTCTGGTTTCATATGTCTTTCTTTTCTCCCCTTCTTGAACTGATATAAAATTCTAATGTGTGCCCTCTAGTTCCATCTTCATTGAAATCGAGCAAAACTGCTGAAGGTAAGATAGTGGCAATGGTGCATGAAAAAAGGGAAAAGGAATACAGCGATTCATAGCATACTTGAAGAAAGTTGCAATTGTTAACAGCACTACTTTTGTATGTAGACAGGTTAAAATATGTCATATATCAGTGTTAAAATGAAGTTATTTATCTTGGCTAGTTCCTTAAAGTTCATAGGAAAGGCGCTAAAACTATATTGGTGTGTTGAAAATATTTTCATATGTATCTAGGGGCACACCATGCCACTCTCTCAGAAAACAGTAGTCAAGAAAGTAAATGTGTGATAGAACAATCAGTAATCTTGACAAGTTGTTGTTTAGATACCAGAAAAGGTAGGCATTGTGATAAACCCTGCTTTTATTATTATAAATGTGACATTTTCAACTATAATAATTCAGGCCAACATACCTTATCACTGAGTCTTTGTTCTTCTATGCAAATTGGAATCTCTGATGCAATTATCATTTTCCAAATGGTATTCATTGGTTCCCACATCTGCAGATGCCAGTGCTTTCAGAACAGAATTATCCTCCTTAGTCATCATTCCCATTTGGTAGACAAGAACACTGAGGTATTTGACTATGTATGTTTCTTCTTATTGGTAAGAAAAATAAGACCTTAGAATGAGGCTTTCTTTTTGCAAATGTTCGGTTCTCTTCCTTAGCTTTTAATAAAAAGATTGAGCAGATTTCAAGTGGCATTCTTAGTTCTTGCATGCAGCTGTCTATTAAAAGCTTTGGCTAAGAAATCCCTCTGATAATAAGATAGGACGAAGTTGCATCGATGATTTATAACCATTTTGAAAAATCTACAATATTGAAATAAGATTGCTAAAAAGTAGCCAACAGATATTAGCACTACCTAATATTGGGTACTTGAAGGTAAGAATTTATGTACGAAGTGTTGGTCCATCATGATTTTGATCTGCTCTGATCCATAAAATATGCCTTGTTGGTCGGTGCACAGATACATTCAGAATCTTTTCTGAAATTAATTGAAGAATTCAAAGTATTATGTCATGAGCATATCTCACCTTTCTCCATCACAAGGGAAGTATATAAGTGTACCCTAAAATATATTCTATTGATCTATAAAAGGACAAACTAAAATATATGGAATTACATGAAAATAGGAACTTATCTAGATTCTTTAGATCTATTTTTCTCTTCATCATCTTCCCACTTAAAATAATATAAGTGGCCACTGTCTGTCCTTGAGGTTTAAGCAGTCATCAAGCATGACAACTGCAGATGCTCTTATTCTTGTGACTTCAGCAAGCAAGAACTATGCATTAAGTCCCCAATTTAACTAAATGAAATTTTAGAAAGAATTATTTTAAAAGAAATGTTAAAAATACGTTGATTTGAGCTCATTTTGTTTAAAAAGTCAATAAAATTTATCATTCTTGAGATTTGATTAGCATTATTTATCTCTCACGTTGTGCCTTTCTTATGCATCCCTATTTGCTTCTTTAGAAATTAGCATCTTAGCACTGTTTGGTAAATAATGGGAGTGAGCATTTTTAGAATTGCCTATTTGTTGAGAGCTTAGGAGGGTGCTCCTTTTGGTGGAGCACTTTAAAGCAGGAAGGATTGGGTCTTCTTATTTCAGTTTAGAACATCTCTTACTCTGTCATTATCAGTTCTAATGTTGAGTGAAGATGGTTTCCAATTGCCTAGATGTGCTTTGACGTAACTGACAGTAGAAACTGTATCTTAACTTAGTTGAATCAGTGCTGTAGAAAAGCATTCAGGCATGCTGAAAGCAGTTGTATAAGGTACATTTTGTCAGGGTAAACACTATGAAATCCAACACATTTGGAAGAGCGGATTCTGTGTTTGTTAGAATGAATGAATCACTAATAGATTAAGGAGCACAGCCAAATAGACCTAGACTAGTCCTAAGCATATGCAGCCTAATATTCAAATGTAGGAAATCCAATTAAGCTCCAGCTCCACTTAGTTTTTCATTCAGGAGGTGGCACCACGACAGAAAAAGCAAATAACTAAAAAGTTCCTTTTACCGAAAAAAAAAAAAAGGATCGAATTTTTAAAATATAAGTTTGAAGTTAGTCTTCCACAGATAGCCAATTTAATTATGCTAAAAATGACATTTTTAATTAAACACCAAGGTAAGCATAAATGGATTTCAAAATAATTAATCAAACATCAAAAAATTGAAACCTTTTTCTGCTTGAGCAGCAGAAATGAAAGAACCAGTCTTCGGGTCTCATAGAGATTCAATCTAATTTAATTCTCTGTCTTCTCTAAATAAACATTCCTAAAACCTTTTTTTCATCTGGGGGAATAAGGATGAGAGGGGTAATCAATATTTCTAGCATTTTAATTAAAACCGTTAGTGGAATAAATCCATTTAATTATCAGTTAATGAAATACAAGGTCATTTACCTGACAGGAACTTTGAGGGTGGATTACTAGCTGGAATAAAGCATAAGAACCCAATGTCACAGCCATTTAACTTCTGTCAAATTTAAGGTTAAAATCCTTTTAGACTGTTTAACCTGTTCTCTACCACTTTTCTATTATGTATGCCAATTGGAAGCAGAAATGCATGTTAAGACTTATTTTACATTTAATTGTACT
>NW_004524662.1:7230007-7237670 GCF_000260255.1 Octodon degus | reverse complement strand
CTGCCTGCCTGCCTGTCTGTTTTGTGGTACTGGATAACTGGAAGTTGGCTCCAAGGCGTCATGCATAGTAGGCAAGTGTATGAGTAGTGGGCTATACTTTCAGCTGTTTTTATGTTTTATTTTGAGATAGGGCATGTCTAAACTTCTCAGTATGCCCTGGAGCTTAGGATCTTCTAGCCTCAACCTTCCAAGGAGCTGGGACTAATGGTTGACACCACCATGCTGGCCAAGATTGCCAGCTGACACTTCAGACTTCCCATTACAACTGTTTCTCTCTTCCTTTTCCATTTTTTTTTCTGTCATTATCTTGGCATTATTTTCTGGGCTCCTCAACAATAGAGGCTGTAAAAATTTTCGCTGTTCTCTCATCAGCCAGCAAACCCTGCTGACTTTTTCTTTAAAAAATCTTGGAATCATGTGTTTCTGTTTCCGTAGGCTGTCATAGGAGCCTAGGACTTTCATCTCTAATTTACTCTACTGCCTCTGACCTTAATTTTCATTTTCTCTTGGAAACCCAGAATGTCAGAGAACTGGGTTATTATAAAGTATTCTTTTACCTTCTGATATTTATAAAAACAGAAAAAAATCTTTTTAAAATGTCATGAATTATGACCATTACCTATTGGATTAAATCAAAAGTATTTTGCCTTTTTTTAAAAAAAAGATACCTCCAGTTATCACACCAGATTAATTTTTGTCAAGAAGACTCTCCAAGGGCCAGCCAGATAGCTCATCAGATTAAAGTATCTGCTTAGACAGACACAGAGCCTGGGGTTCAATACCCAGCTTGCTGTGCCAGCCTTGTCTCCGGGGAACAACTGAGACTGGGTATGGTGGCATGTGCCTGTAATCCCAGTGCTTGAGAAGCCAAAAACAGGAGGATCACTATGAGTCCTGCCTGTGTAGTTAATCCCTGTAGACCCTGTGCCAAATACATCTGAAAAAAGAGAAGACTCTCCATCGATGCTACAACTGTACTGCTGTCCTCTGGGCTTTTTCACATTTCTCCTCCCTTCATATTTTCATCCCATTCTGCTTCTACATGCACTTCTCTATATGTTTTAAATACAACATCAGTGATGCATGTAACTTTGCATTCCATAACATTTAAAGCATGGAAGAATTGCTGTATTAATTGGTATATATTAAACCTCAATTTAGATATTCTAGTGTTGAAAGTTTAGTTATGATGTCTGGCCACAGTTTGTTTCCCTGTAATTAATCGATAAATGAGGAATGTATGAGTTTCCTTATCAATAAAATAGGAGTAATAATTTTTATCTTGAAAGCATAATTAAATTAGTAGTTATTAAGGAACAAGTTTGCATTTGTTCATTTGTTTTCTCTGGTCCCTGTGTCAGTGAAACTAAAGCTAATAAAACACTGCTTCATTTCTATTATGATCATGAATTGATATGTTTAGTAGAAAAGAGACTAATTGAATTCCATCATTTCATGTTTGTGTAATTTGAATGAGTGGAAATTTCCAGGTTTCTGCTTGTTAAAAACCTGTGCAGACTCAGAATAGCAAACCAGAAGACGTGTGTGTTGGGCCATTTGGGCTCTTCTGCCATGTGTGCAGGTCTAATTTGAAACCACTGTACCTGAAACTCTTACTAATTGCTCAAACTTAAAGTTGTTATTTCTGATCTTTATTAAAAATGAGACTTTGCCCTATAAATTGCCAATAATTTTTTGCAGCTCTGTATCTATTCTATAATTTCTCTTTCTAAAAAGTGTTTTGCTCAATTTAGTATTGGTATGCTATTTACAACTGGCTACGGAGTTTTGTGAGGCCAAAACACCCCTTTAGTTTCACATCCTTTGGACTCTGAAGACTGCACCACTGGCATTCTGGGTCTGCTTTTCTGATCCAGTCCCACAGCATATTTCTCATACCCTCAGGGCTTCCCTAGGGTTTGTTCTCTCATGGAATGAAATGGCACTGACCAAAATGAGATATTTCTCTTTTGTGACAAAGTAGGTTGAGAAGAAACCAGTCAAAACTGCATCAAACCAGTTGAACCAAAACAAAGTGTGCAATTCAGTGGGTTAATTAAAGTAAGACATACCATCTTTCTAGCCTTTTAAAGGTGTCTTCATAAGATACCTTATGCACAATTAAAAATATGATGAAGCAGCTATTTTTATACAATATGTAATGTATATGAAAGAAAAATGTTCTCAGAATCTGTGTAAGTTCACAAAATAATCTATGTAGGGTTTTAACTCCCATCTTGTTTATCACACAGTGAAATATTTTGATGAGAAAATACAAACTGAGGCATTAGATTAAACCAATAATTAAATAGGAATAAAGTACCAATGGATAAAATTTTGAATTGGAAATACAGACTATCAGGGCCAGTGAGATAGCTCAGTAGACTAAACACCTACTTAGGCAAGTTTAGGCAAGCACACAGACTGTGGTTCTATCTCCAGTACCACATGCCATGCCAACCCCACCCCCTGGGGGACTGAGCCTGCCATAGAGTCTGGGCGTGGTGGTGCATGCCTGTAATCCCAGTGCTGGGAGGCTGAAAAAAACACTACGAATCCAAGCTGTGTAGTGAGACAACTAACAACTAAATGCAACTTAAAAAAAGAAAAAGAAATACAGATGATCAAAAAGATTAAAAATATAGTAGATTAAGAAACAGCTGACTGTGGTAGAGATGACTATATCACCAGAATATAAATTTTATTTGACTTAAAATATAAAGGCCTTATATATGTAACCATTAACATTCTATTACTTTTCTTCTACCTTGGTAACACCTGTGAATGACATGAAATCGTATACAGTTTCTCTGCTAGATTGTAGATAAAGGATGGAAGCTGCAAAGAATCAACCAGGTAGTGTATTTCAACCTTTTACTATTGGGTCTTCTAAATGCCAATGTCAATGGCTTTAAATGATGGCACCAAGTTTTGAAGTAACTCTGAAAGGTGAGGCAGAGTCTTGAATGCATTGGGAGATAGCTTGGCTTTAAGATGCTCAAGGTTTATTTAGGGAGCTAGGATTGACACATCTGAGTAGGCATTGCAAAGTGGTCTGTGATACATGACAGTGAGAAGCTTGAGTAGTCATTGGACAATGACAGAAATGTTTGTGTTGTTCTTAGAGGACTTTTGGTTGCATTGAAGAGAGCAGATTATGTTTTTATGCAGGCGATACACATTTGCAAAGACTTGAGAATAGAGTATGCTGTTTTCTGGAGCCAGTGATGAGTAGACAAATTGTTTACAAAGGAGATTGTGTGAAAAATAAGGAAGCATAAGACTTAAAGAAAGGAGATTGGAATCAGAGTAGGGAAATCTTTTCTTTCCAAGCCGTTGTCCAGGTACATGATTTTGACTATATCGTGCCAGATTTATGGAGATCGTGTCATGTAGAATATAATCAGAAATCTAAAGAACATCAGTGTTTGTTAAATCTGTCTCAGGATAAATCTGTTTCCTCTCAAGATAAACATCTGTCTTTTAGATATGCTGCAAATCATAAGGAGCTGGTTGACATGAAACATGATAAAAATTCAGCCATCTACTCATCTATTGGTGAAATATAAGTATTAGAAGCAGAGTACTCTACCACAAAAGACAACTTTTGAAAAGAGAAATGTATTTAAAGAACAACCCTTAAAATATATTTATGAAGCAATATTCATAGCAGGAACCATAACACTATGTTAAATATAAACATAGTTCTATTAAATGACTTACTATCTACTCACATAATTTTATTAATTACCAAAAGTGACTCTAGTTAATAAAAACTGTCTCAAAAATTTTTTTTCCTTATATTAATCCATAAAGAAGTTATAAGAAAAGGTACAGAATATTTGTTTTTATGAGTATTTCCTGTGGTTTGATAAATAGGAAATAGTGGTTTCATTCTATTAGTAGTTCTCCAGTTTTGCTCTGTGTTTTGCTCTTCATGTTTAGTAGTCCTGACAAAAACAGACCCAAGCACAGAAACTATGATTCATTCAATCTTAACCAGGCCTATGAATTTGTATTTTGGCCAAACCCTCTAACCAGCTATGAAGATCATGTCTGAGACTGCTTTTTGAGAAACATTGCTGTAGAATTAAGGGGAATATAGGAATGTTGTAGAAAATAAACTCTCATTCCTTAGCAATTGTCTTAAATATGGATTAGCAGTTAAGCAAATGGTTCAGTGTTTGATGCTATGGGTCACCCTTAAATTGTTGAAGAACTGCACTAACAAAAAGCCTAGGAATTTTAAAACTGAGGTGATGATTGTGAGGGTTTGTTACATAATTATAAGTCCTGTATTTCTTAAGGTTCTGGCTCTACAGGTGCTTTTTTTTTTTTAATCTATTCTGCTTGGATGTTTCCTGAAAGTCTAAGTAAATTTAATGAGCAGAGTACAGCTCATACAGATACATGACAACAGTACAAGAAATTTTGTCATAATAAAATCTACAGAACAGAAGAATTTGATAAAACCTCTGTGAGTTCATTTAATCAGAATCGAGAAGTGTCCTTGCACCTGTTTCTAGGGCACTGCCCTCAGTACTGAATCAGGAAGAACACCAAGCTCTTGCATGGGCTCCTGGGAGCCCCAACTCTGATTTGCCATAGGGGAAAAGGGCCAAGAAATTCACTGTAACAGCTTGGAAGATGCCTTTGCAAATCCGAGAAGCATTCATTTCCCAACATGTTGGCTGAAAATAAGAACAAACAGGAATAAGATGCAGACTCATCACTCTGTGGTGGCTGCACTAGGTGAAATGGTCAGAGGTAAGCACAGAGGAAGAGTCCGACCCCTTAGAAGCTCGTGAGAAGGAGCAGTTCCAGCATTAGTAACTGCTTCACACAATAGATCATCCTAAATTCTCTGAGTGCTGCTTCTAGCTCTTTTACTCCCCTGGCACTTACTTTTGGTGTGTTGGCTTTGATTTATAGTATTTGCAGTTTAGATTTAAAAGCCCACTTATGAAATTTGGGCTTTTTGTTGTGGTGAATTTTACCTTTCTCTATATCCAAAAATAAGGCATTACACACAATAAGGGATTAGTGGAAACACTTCTTTTTCATTTTATGCAATAAGTCTCTCTCTCTGTCTCCCTTTCTGCCACTCTTCTTGTCTCCTTTGTTTGAGGTATAGGCAGGGGATCAAACCCAGAGTCTCCCACATACTAAGAAAGCACTCTACCACTGATCTTTAGCTCCCTGAATGTTCTTGTGTGATGCTTGCTTGTTTGAGACACATTCAGTATGTTGCCCAGGCTGGTTTTCAATTACTAGGCTCAAAGGATTCTCCCATCTCAGCCTCTGTGGACTCAGTGTATGCTTCACTTCACCCAACTCTGAGTGTTTTTCTTAATGCTTAGGCTGGATATGATCAACTTTTCTGTAAATATCTTTTTTTGCAAGTGGTGTTATAGTTTTTGCAATAACTTTAACATATCCCAGGACAAAAGAATACAATGGTGTGGTACATGAGTACCATTGATATAATACTTCCATATAATGAAGCCATTTTTATTAATGTAGTATATATAGATAATGAAAAGCACATGAACAGGACTTGAAAATTGGTGTGTCTAATTGATCAGAGTGAAGAAATAGCATCAAAGTCAGTTTTGAATTTGACAGAAATGCATACTTAATAATTAATTGTTCATAGTCCAGTACACATTGTGGCTCGACAGTATCATTTTAATACATTTGGATCTTAAGAACAGCAACAATTTGCTTTTAAAAGTGAGGTTTTTGCTAGTTTGATATCTCAGTTGCATTTTTCTAGTGTAAAATACCATCCACAACTGGTGCTCTGTTTGTTTCCTGGGAAGAATAAAAGGAGACTCGGCAGTAGAAGGTCCCATCAATACTGTCAGCTTAGTACAGTCATTTGTTCATTACATGTAAGGAATGTGACAGTCTAGGGGGGCATTTCAATCTAAATCTTCTGCCTTCTAAATGATCATTGAAAGATTAAAATGTAATTCATGTTTAAAATATGAGATTCATGTCTATATTTTGTAACGAGCATTCTTTTTAATGTTTATGAAGTTTTCATTTATATTGTATATATCTTCCTGTTTAATATTTTAAATTTCATGTGTACTTCAAAAATGATTGCTGTTTTGTGATTTACAACCTTGGAGAAAAATAACATAGTAGTCATAACTTCGCAGTTTTTTGTGATGCATGAAGATCAGATTTTTTAATGTTGGTTAATGCTTTGCTAATTAAAGTGTGCATGTTAATTAAAGCAGAGGCTAATGTTAATTACCTATATTAATGGAATCTCATGTAGCACCTGCCTGAAGCAATGGGTTCAATTTTCAAAATATCTCAATTAAGGCTGAAACTTTTGATTTGCATCTAGTAGGGTTTCAATTAACTGCATTGAAAACTTAAATAACACTCTTAGGAGTGAAAAATAGCAGTGATTATATGAAGTAAGTAGCATTTTGTAGATTCATTTATAAAGAATTCTTTTTTTTAAGCTTTTATTTTTCTTATTTACTGGTCAAAAAATCTGTTTATCTGTGAAAAACCAGTGAAAACATCACCTCTTCCATGAAGTATTTTACAATTTCTCACTGTTAGTGTCTCAATATGTAACTGTTACTGCTTTTATACAATTTTGTCTTGCATAGCTAGTTTTTAGTTTGTATCTTTTTAAAAAGCATTTAGTACAGGGTCTACAGAGTCTACAAGGTTTACAGAGTCTCCAGTGTCTACAGGGTCTCACTACACAGATCAGACTCACAGTGATCCTCCTGTTTTCAGCCTCCCAAGAGCTGGGATAACAGGCGTTTGCCACCATGCCCAATCTCAATCTCTGTCTCAGTGCACCCTGGGGCAGGGGCGGGGCTGGCACAGCAGGCTGGGGGTGGAATTCTTGTCCCCAGGGTCTGCCCAAGCAGGCACTTTAATCCAGTGAGCTATCTGGCTAGCCCTAGTTTATATCTTTTGCTAACTACCCTCTCTTTGTTTCTTACAGTATAATTGGTAAAACATTAGCAAGCTTTATCAGTTATAAACATGAAATGTATTTTGAATAACTGTACTTATTGACCAAAGTAGAAATAGGTGAACTTTTATCACATGACTGTTCTGTTGTTGCTGTATGTACAACTACTTTAAGTAAAGCATGAAGTTGCTGTTCAAGATCTTATTGTAATGTTAAATGACCAATTGATAGTTTTATTAATTCCAGTTAAATATGACATTGAATAGAGAAAGGGGTATTTATTCAAGATAAATATTATGAAACTAGAGAACAAGTGTTTATGTTGGTAAGAATGAGCTAACTTTTACTTCTGTAACCAGAGAACATATTTAGTTAGTAGGAATGATGTTGCTCTTTTAGTCCCATATTTATAATACGAACATACTATGAGTAAAGTTTGTGGCTTGTAGTTACAAGCACAAATACTTTAAATATGCTATTCTTTTGCTTGTGTTGTTTTGGAAACTAACACATGAGGTTATTTATATAATGGGGACCCAAATCTTAATAAATTAAAAATTTAAATAGAGGTTCTAAGGAGGTAGTTCAGTGGTAGCTCACTTACCTAGCATCATTTAGTCCTTAGCATCACCAGAAAACCATCTATAGGGGCCGGGGAGATGGCTCAGTGGAATAAGTGCTACCCTGGCAAGCGCAAGGGCCTGAGTTCAA
>NW_004524662.1:7225554-7229907 GCF_000260255.1 Octodon degus | reverse complement strand
TCTTAGTACAAATAGTATGAATTATTTCTTTCGTATAAATATTAATTATATAAAGCCTAAGTTTTAGAATGCATGTATGTGACAAATATGCAAATGTAGGTAAATCACTTGTGGTTGGGTTTATATAGCCCTTTCTTTTTTTTCATAATTTTATTGATAAACAAATAGCAATGATAGCTCTTTCTTAAAGTAAATAAGTAAACCAGTATATTATTATTTTTATTTATTTATATATATTTTTTTGGCCGAACCGGGGATTGAACTCAGACCCTTGCACTTTCCAGGGAAGCGCTTATTCCACTGAGCCATCTCCCCAGTCCCAAACCAGTATATTAAAAGAATCGTTTAAAAAAGTAAGAGCTGGTTGATCATTGAACTAGATTTGAAAACTGATTTGGTAATTGATTTTAAATCAGTCTAACAATCAAAGAAAAGGCACAAAAGGCACGTTGTAAACTTTGTTGTCTTTGACAGTGACATTGAATTTCTGTAAGCAGAACATTATGCTCATATTTTACAAAGGTAGGTTTTAAAAATAGAATATGAGAAAAGTGTTTATTTTTCATTTTGCTAACATAGATGTTGAATTAATCACTGAAGGATTAGACTCCTATTTTCTGTTTGTAGGCTTAAGTTTGTCTCATGGCTATAAATTTCAGAGACAGAAAAGATAACCAGTTTGGGTGTCTTGTTCTTGCCACCTAAACGAAGGTCCTTATATGTTAAAGTAGTGTGTAATTCAAATGAGTATTCCATTTATTTTGTGGTACTTTTTACTAAGTCACTTTAATTCTGTATTGTGCAAGAAACTCAACATACCTGATAGTAGTTTGTCTTTTAAAATTATCCCAGTGTGATTCATTTTAACTTTAGAATGCTAAATAAAACTAATTTAGAAAACCTCACATTACCTTAAAAAATGTAAATCAATTAGCAGCTGAAATAATAGGTTTAGCTGGAGCATGTACTTCATTGGGCTTCCCAATGAAAGTGAAATAATAGTAAAAATCCACATTATGACATTCACCTAGACTGTGTAAAAAAAATTTTTTTTTGTATTTTTTTAGGGAAGGGTCTACAGGCTGTTCAGGTTCTCACTACTAGATCAGATTCATGATGATCCACCTGTTTACAGCCTCCCAAGAGCTGGGATTACAGGCGCACACCACCATGCCCAGCCTCAACTGCCATCTTAGTGCGCCCCAGGCAGGGGATCAAATCCCCAGCCCCTGTTCCTGCTTGCAGGCACTTTAATCTGCTGAACTATTTAGCCAGCCGTAGACTGTGTAAATTTCTAATATTTTGAGAAAATAAAATTTATTAATAAGGTTTGTTTAGGTGAGATATTTCCAATAACTCACTTTCCTTTATTTTATATTTTTAATGTAATCCTGTAGCTTACAAAGAGGATTATAAAATTTGCTTATCCTAAACCATAAAGTGAGAAAAATGTCATCCATGACCAACAATTATTCGACCTTTGGTTGGAATTAGAAAGCAACTAGAGGTGGGTACAAAGGGCTGTGGCACTTCTGTCAATAGTTTGGTGCTCTTCATATGGACTAATCATAGGAAGTTTTCCAGTAATCCCTTTTTTTGCCTTTTAACATATTTTAATGTCTTCTGCCTAGGACAGCCCAGTGGCCCACCCTTTAAATGATGTAGCATCTGCCTTGCTATGACTTCATATTTCCAGCTAATTTTAAATCTTTCAGCAAGGTGCCTGTGCTTCGTACATATGTCACAGCATCCCAGGATCATGGGTTCAAAGGTTCATGCAGTCCACTAAGTTTTTGAATGGTTCTTTCTCATCATGGTAGACAGTCTGCTCTTTGGGATTGTCTTAGTCCACTTGGGCTGCTATAACAAAGTACCTGAGACTTGGTAATTTACAAAGGATGGACATTTATCTCTCACAATCTGAAAAGTAAGAAGTGTAAGATCAGGATATTAACAGGTTGGGGGTCTGGTGCAGGTTCAGTCTTCACTGCTCAGTGCTTTGTTACTGCATTCTCTGGAAGAGAATGTCTGTTCCTCACAGGAAAGAAGGAATGAAAGAGGCAGAGTCCACTCCCTTTAACCTCCCTTTAATTTAAAATTTTCAAGGGCCAGCCAGATAGCTCAGCAGACTAAAGTGCCTGCTTAGTCTGAGGACAGGAGCTAGGGTACAATCCCTGGCCGGCCATGCCAGCCTTGCCCCTGGGGCTCACTGACAGATGGCGAGTGAGACTGGGCTTGGTGGTGTGCACCTGTAATCCCAGTGCTTTAGAGGCTGAAAACAGTAGAATCACTATGAATCCAATATACATACTGAGACCCTGTAGACCCTGCAGACCCTGTACCAAATACATAAAAAAAAATTCATGAATTATGACCATTACCTTTTGAATTAAATCGAAAGTATTATGCCTTAAAAGAAAAACATACCTCTAGCTATCACACCTTTTTTAAAAGGGGGATAAGCCTTCAAGAGTTAATAACCTCCAAAAGGATATACCTCTTTGTGAGGTTTCCACATGGAATTTGGAGAGGACATTCCTTTCAACCCATACAGGCATTACTCAGACCTCTGAGGATTGTAGAATATCTATGTCACAATTATTAACAAGTCTCTGTGAAGTCTTTGTCCCCTCACATCTTTAATTTGTGGTTAGTGAGTATTATTTTTCCTGTTATCCTTTGATCACTGATTCTAGATCCTCTGCTCTTCTCTTTACATATTCTCTTTAAAAGTTTTATCATTTAGGATAATTTTATTTTATTTTTTTTTCTTTTCAAAGTTTTATTGATAAACATATAGCAATGAGACAGTTTCAAATCAAATCGAAAGTACAGTTTCAACAAATAATACACTGCATATATTCTTCTTAGTGGTTAATTGCTGTACAAGATGCAGACTTGTGATCCTACTTACAAACACCATTAGAAAAAATCATTCTATTCATTAAGAGAATGCAACTATATATCTATCCCAACCACTTTGAATACACAGATACAAAATGGACATTCATCTGTATACCCTTTTTTTTGTTAAGTTCCATTATTTGAATATTATAGGTGTGTAAACTCAGCAAAATATTCTAAAAGAGTACAGAAGCCCATAATAGCATTGGGTCTTCTGTTTAATTGGCAATGTCAGAAATTATTGACGTGAGTGCCCCACAACTCAACATAACAACATGGCTTTACTTCCTATATTTCATCTTCATACTTTTCTACTGGATGGTTAAGACCAAGGTAAAGCAGAACCTATGCAACAAGAGTTGTAGCTTTTTGGTTTGAGAAGGTCAGTGACATGCCCTCAGGATTTATCCTGAGATCCTGTACCTCAGATTGTAGAACCTTTGTCAGTGCAGCCATGTGGATGAGTCACGGCCATTGCTTGGCCAATGTGCTCTCTGTGAAAGCCTGAGAGAGTGTCTTCTCCTCATGTGACTCTCCTTAGGCACACTCCACGTCATCGATCGATTTCGTCTTTGGCCCCATAACCTTCTTGATCAGAAAATCTGGGACACTACCGAGGTACATGACGTTACAGTACAAGTTCTCATATGTCCTGAGTCTTAATTGACCTTAGAAGGGTAGGGCCAAAATATTGGCTTTCCTTGTAGCCCTCCTTTTTCTCTAATTTTGGTCTGCAAACTTAGGTTGTTAACCATCCAGAAGACAAGCTTATTGTTATTATCAAACGATTTACGTTATCAAGCTTAACCTCACTATTTCACTACATTTAAAACATCTTAGGCATAATAAGGAACAGGTATTTTTCCATTTAGGATAATTTTAACCACCACCATTAGCAATGATGGCCAGATCTTTTTTTTTTTTTTTTTTTTTGAATTTGACTATAGTTGCTGTATTTCATAACATTTGTTCAGATGACCAGGTATAAACATGCAAAATTGGTTTTAAAAAATTTATAAGAAGAAAAAAATTTAAGCATCAACTGTTTCCCTCTATAGGCCAGCAGAAATCAGCAGTACAATTATCCAAGCCATCCTGAATACATACATAAATATATCTCTTTTTCTTGCTTGGTTCTGATGTGTATGACATTCATGTTGCCTTTTGAGTAATATGTTCTTTACCCTTTCTTTTGTTGTGTTGATTACCTCTTTTTAATTGGTTTTCATAACTCTTCAATAAGCTTGTTTTTTTCCATAATTTTATTGATAAACAAATAGCAATAAGACAGGTTCAAATCAAATTGGTAGGACAGTTTCAATAATTAATACATTGCATACATTCTTTCTAGTGATTAATTGCTGTACAAGATGCAGACATGATATCCTATTTACAAACACCATTAGAACAAATCACTCTATTCATTAAGAGAATGTAACTATATATCTA
>NW_004524662.1:7207272-7214179 GCF_000260255.1 Octodon degus | reverse complement strand
ATATATGTCATTCTGATGATAGATCATGTCAGAGCCAGAAAAGACATATGAATGTATTCACTAATGAAGAGCCATGCAGGTTTAGGGGAGGTTTTTTTTTTACTTTTTATTTTTTACTTGTATTTTTGGTGCCAAGGACCAACCCCAGGGCTTCCAGCTTGCTAGGCAAGCATTCTACCGCTGAGCCAAATCCCCAGCCCCTCCATGCAGGTTTAGATGTCAGAGCTCACCTACCTCAAGCTGCAATTGGCTTCATCTTAGCTACAAGGTAGAATAAGTGCTGTAACAAATAGACATATCAGATATTCCTAGGATGAGGTAATGGGTCAGGTCTTTAAAACTTGAAGAGCATGCCACCCAAACATCCATTTCTCATCATGCCACCATTAAGGTGGCAGATGGCAGAGCATTAGCAGAAAGGTATTGTGAACAGCTGGAAAACATCTGGTAGGAAATGACAACCTAAAGGGTATTTAGGGCTGTCCCTAATCATAAGGCAATTGTTGGAAATCCTGGGAAGAAACTTCAGTGTTTTGGTTGATAGAAGGAAGGAGTTGGTTGTGGTAATAAATTCTATTTTACAGATCTGGGAGAATTCTGTAAAGATGTCATTTCAGAGGATGGTGACTATATTAAACAGTGTCAACTTGCTTTTCCCCCAATTTATACATAAGAACAAACTTTTTAAAGGAGTCCAAGACCAGTGAAAGGTCTTGAGTTCTATCCCCAGTACTGAAAAAAATTTAAATAAATAAATAAATAAATAAATAAAATAAAGGAGTCTGAGACCTATATAGACCTGGAATTCATTTAATGAAAATATTTAATGCATAATTAAAGCATGAATGATATTGAAAACATCAATTTTAAGAGTATTAGGAAGTTGGGTAAATATGGAAACACTAAATTGGAGCAAGAGAGGTATTTTCAATTTAAAAACTGAATAAAAATTTTTTCTTTTTTAACATAGTGTGTTTTCTGAATCTATATGAAACTTTAAAAGGATTTTAGGTTCTCTGTGCCCCTATTTCATCTTTGTTTTTTTCCTTTTCCTCACTGTAGCCATTTGTTCTTGATTATCTGAGTCACTGTTCTTGGACTTTCTTTGTCACAAGGTTCACCTAACTTTTCATAACCATTCTACCTTTGAAAGCTTGCTACAAAGTGCAAAATTTCATGTTGAAAATTTATAATTCTCTGCAGAACAAAAGGACAGACTGATAAGTAGAATTTGGCATGATGAAATTCACTGATGTCTATTACATGATTAAGGCAGATTACCTCGAAGATTACCAGACAAATCTTTTCACCACATGGTCTACGTTGGAATGTGCAATCCTAGATATTTCTTGAAGAAAAAGAGAAATCTGAATGAGTAGTAGGGGATTCATGAATTTCTCAGGTACTGTCCTGATTCATTGAGATTCTTGAAAGCATATCCTTTCAGCGAATATTAGGCCCTATTTCCTTTCATTTAGATCCCTTAAACATTGGGCCAAATGTAACTTTTCCAACCATTCCTTTTTTAATGTTTTGTATACTATTCGTTCTGCCTTTGGGCCCCATGCTCAAGGAAACAATATAAAAACAAAAGAACAAAACAGTTTACTGTAAACAATCTCTGACCTCAGTTTCCAAACATATAGAGTCCATACCCTTTTTAGAAAAGAGAGGTTGATTTGAGCAGAGGACCAAGTGGGAGCCAACTGAGGGGATGGGCTTAATAAGGAGGGGGTAGGAGTGAACAAGTACTATTAATTCAGGCTGACACATGAACGATGTCTTAGAGAGGCAATTCAGAGAAATGGGCAGTGACGAGGTCAGAAGGGGGAAAGTAAAAAAGGACAGTGGCTCCAGAAAGAGATAGCATGAAGGTAAAGTAAGAGAAGACAAGGGCTTAATATATGCTTCCACCCTAGTCCTAAACTTCTAGTGAATACAGAAATCCCTTATGGGTCTTACATATAAATAAATCATGATACTGATAATAAATCATGCTACTAGTTGGGAGTTAGCAGTCAGAATTGACAATAAAAAAATCTTCACCATGGGACTCCATTGCTTTTCATACTTTGGGTATACCAGGGAAAGTTACAAGGTGGTTAAGTTATAAGCTGTAACAGGACCAGATAATCAGAGTGTTTAGATTAATAGTAAGTGGTGGTGCATGGCTGCCCAATGTGCAGAAGTCATGTTATTTCTAAAGGCAACAGGAGTAAAGAGTTTTGAATGAGTCCAAGACTCACACCATCCAATGCATAGAGAAAGTGACTGAAGTGGGTCCCTTATACAGTAAACTTGATGTTGTATTACAGCTGTCAGCTTTTTTAGTTGTTTCCATACTGGCAGCCTCAGTCAGGACATGGCTTGGGACTGGTACTGAGGGTTTCAGGACTACTGGCTACAGAGGACATCTGGAACAGTTAGTAGAAGAAGCAGTGTAGTTGGAGCCAGAATCCCCTGGCTCTTCTCATTAGCTACAACTTTAGGCAAACTAATTTATTTAGCCTCTGGCTTCTGCCTCTTTTTAGTGAGAATAATGCCTGATCTGCTGATGTACAGCATAAAATTGTTATGATTATCAAATAACATAATACACATGGAATTGTAATCTACAAAAGTATAAGTATAATTTATTATCAACAGTGTCAATACCCTATTAGCAAGTGATTCTTGATCAAGCCAAACATTACTCTCAATGATTTAAGCCTATATCCAGATATTCAGTGAATATAAAGAGCTACAAAGGATAGACAGTTAACTCAGGATTACTACATTCAGTTAACTTGTTAATTTGCATACTATTTCAAATAACTTGATAAAAGATAAATATTTGTTTCACTGGATGATAGATTATTTGGGCTGAAACTATAAAATATAAATGCCAGTTATATAAAATATTAAAGTTTATAGTTCTCTTTAAAATATATGAAATGGCAGAAAGGCTCCTTTTGAGTGTAGAATTATGAGTAATAGCAAGATGTTTATCATTTTCTGAGACCACATTTTTCCTTCGGGCTGGTTTTAAAGCTGCAAACTCACAGATCAAAGACAGTGGTGCACTTGCTATCAATATAAGAGGACTTTCTTCTCACTACTGTCTTTTATTCTGACTCTTGTTTTTTTCTATCTCACAATGTCACTTAAACTGAGGTCCCAGCAGTCTTTAACAGCAACATGGAAAAGCTATGTTGATCCCTGTCTGGATTGTTTTTGTTATAGACCTGCCTTCTTCCTGTGACATCTTCTAAGTTTTGTCCCTTCATCTGTTTCTAAATGATAAATTTGGTCCAGAAACTTTCTGGGATTCAAATTAAACATTTTTGGCCTATAGCAATGATGGCAAACCTTTGAGAGCTTTCAATGGCAACAAATAGTTGGCTGTGGCAGACACGCCATAGGTCTGCCACTAGTGGCCTCTGTATTTCAAATGCCATCATCTCATCTCAGACTGTCTCAGTTAGTCTTCTCTCATTGCTGGGACCAATACCCGACATTCAAAATGAAGGAAGGAAAGGTGAGCTCTCAGTTACTGGAGGTTTCAGTCCATACTCTGCTGGCTCCAAAGGCAGACTGGCAGGTGGCACACAACAACCTTCATGGTGGTGGCAAAAGCAGAGGGAGCAAAGGGAGGAGTAACAGCAACAGTGGCTCAGAGAGATGTCTGTCTCCCTTATGTTGCATTCAGGCTATACCCCTAGGCTGGGTGCAGTACTCACATCCATAATCCCAGCAGCCCTCACACCCATAATCTGAGTGGATCATAAGTAACATGATCCACTCTAGAAGTCTGCCTCATGACTGCCAGAGGCTTTGGAGGGACAACTAGACACAAACCATAGCACAGATTTTCCACTATTTGTGTTGTTAAGGTGGTGATACCCAGGTACTTTCTTTGCATAGATGAAATTTCTCATATAACTATCAAGTAACTTGGGAGCAGAGTTTAGGGCTAAAGTGAATATTCAGTTTTCTGTTAAAAATTTGCCTAGGATTTTAGAATCTATTGATTATTCTTGCTATAACCAGTTATTTATTTGAGAGTTGCAAAATGATGATTTTTCTCATTCTATTATTTTTTACACATTTTGAGTTGGCATTTGTTTTTATCTATAAAGATATCTATCTCATCAGCTTCACAGGAGCTGCCATTCTTTTTTCAAGAAGCAAGTAAAGTGCTTATCCCATTATTGACCAATTTTTTTGGACAAGGAGTTCATATAATAATCACTTTCAATGGTGATTTTACCCTCCCTTTTGACCATAATTATAGACTGATTATGTTTATTTGTTCAGTATACAACAGTCAGTTCCAATAAGTTCTTTTGATATGTGTATTTCCTGTTCTTGCCAAGAAGGGATCTTCTTCATGGTAGCACCTGTGTCCTTGTGGTAGATCCCTGTTAGTCAAGGACCCTTTGTTGACTCTCTAGTACAAAGTGATTCTCAGATTGATCTTATGTTTTTCTTGCCCTGAAAAGTTTAAAGAATTAGTAAATGATAGCATGAATTCTTCTTAGATAGTAATAAGCTATCTTTCTTTGCCTAATTCATTCTTTTAAACAGTACTTTTATGTATCAGAAACCTGGTGGTTTCAAACCAAACCTGGCTCCTAACCCACTCTTGGCAGAGTTTTAAATTTAATACTATAGAGAAGTGTGAATTTCTATAAGGTGAAAAGAAATATGTTTTATACTAGCGGAACAGCTCATTTGCTCAGGAAATTCAGTTGATGGAAGGTATTCTGAAGCCTAGAAGAATATGTGGAATGTAGAGTTGCAGAAGTGGAGGGAAGCCTAAGGAGCAGACAGAAAAGCTGTGTACATGGGAAGTGATAGTTTAGTCTCTATAGGTAGACTTTGCTACTTGTCCAAAAAAGAAGTCATTGAGGGTACATAGGAAGATCAACTGGGAATCTAATTATGAGAAGTCTTTAAATAATGTGCTAAGACAAAAATGGCAGCCACTAAAAGGTTTTTATCTTTTGTTGTTAGCATTTGATTTTTAAGTCAGAACAATGATGGACCATAACTGGGTATGTGCTCTTGTTTCAGCATCCTTCATATTTCTTTGTTTATGAAGATCATCACAGTGGGAAAATCATTCAGGTGGTAGGTTGGGTGTGAAATAAGCTGGCTAACAGGAGGTACAGTGATTCAAGTACAGGGCTAGCTACTGTTATAATGTGTGTCTCATATCCAATAGCACATCACCAAAAGAGTTCTGTTATTTTGTATCAATTATTGGTTGAACTGCCCATAACTATAGGAAATTGGATACATCCTGGATTGTCTATATACCAAACGTAAAAGTCTCTTCATGTATTTTTCTTCATATTGTGGTAGAATTATATATCTAGGTGTTTCTTGGTTTATTTTAATGACATAAGCTCTATTAGAAAAACAGAATGACCTGAACAACAAAATCACTGGTTAAAATCCAAAGTCTGGAGGTCATATTAAAATGAAACTTGCTTTCACTTCTGCAAGTCTACATTCGACATATTCCTCTAGGCCTAATAAGTTTTGTTTCTGATATACTTATTAAAACTGCAGTTGTCTAGTTTCTCAATTTATTTTAATATCATATGTAAAATGAGACAAGCACTGTGGGATGCTGAAACAAGAGGATTTCAAACTTGAACCCAGCCTCAGGAACTTAGTGACTTAGCAAGATGCTGCCTCAAAATAAAAATAAAAATAAATAAGTAAATAAATAAGAAGGGAGTGGAGCTATAGGTCAGTGTAAAGACCCTGGATTCAATCACCAGTTACTGCCACCACAGAAAGAGCGAGAGAATCACAAAGAATTCTTTCTATCTTTGATGTACTAAAAGTCAGAAACTGTTATATCAAAAATAAGAACTCCAAAGTCACTGGGGTTAAAGATATTCTATGAGAAGAAAAGCATCTCCAATAGTACTTGCAAGTATAGCTGTCTTATAAAAGTGAAAATATGTATATTTGCATGTTTATAGTTTGAAAACCAACCCTAATTCTTTATAGGACCATGAAGTATATCAGCTTTCTATCCCAAATGAAGGAAATAAAATTTGAAGAAGTACATCACTTCCAGAGGTAAATTGCTCATCCTACTGCCCTTTGATGACTGATGGCTGGATTAAGTTTCAGAATCTTTAATAGATCAGCATAGACATTTTATCATTTAATAAGCATTTTCTTTTTCCTTTGGTCCCTTTGTGATTTGAATGTTCTTCCCTTTTTTGAGCTATTCAGCTGTCCTTCCCTGCTTGAAAATTCTGTTCCCTAGTATGTTCTGGAATATAATATATATTTTTTTTCTGTCTGAGCTCAACCAGATCTTTTATCTCCAGAATTAAAGTTTCATGAAGTGCTGCTAAAATTAAGAATTATCACTTTAAATTAAAATGTGGAATATGGAGGATTAATGGTCTCCATAGATTTTCTTGTTTGCAAATTTTAAACAATCTCAATCCATTTCTCAAACTAAAGGAATCTCAGAAGACTTGATAAAAATAATCCTTTCTTTTGCATGCTATCATTCACATCTTACCTCTCACATTGGCAACATGAGGTGTTCATCAGTACTGGCCAAGGATCTATGCTTTTTATAAGGACATTAGCTCTTCTTCTAGTCTGAGAACTACTAAGATAGTGCATGAAATTTCATTCAGCAGCTCATTAATTCATTCAACACAATTTTCTGGGCACTGAATATACAATTATGAACAAAAGGAGCTGTGGTCCTGCTCTTGAGGAATTTACACTGCAGTGACATGTAGATTAAAAATGGGCAAATATGCAAATAAATAAAATAAAATAACCCAGTCAAATAAATAAAATTATAAATTGTAGTAAATATTAGGAAGAAAATAAGGCTGGGGAGAGAGAGAGAGAGAGAGAGAGAGAGAGAGAGAGAGAGAGA
>NW_004524662.1:7189383-7207172 GCF_000260255.1 Octodon degus | reverse complement strand
AGAGACAGAGACAGAGAAACACAGACACAAAAACAGAGACAGAGACAGAGAAAGTCTGAGAGACACAGAGAGAAAATAATAGGAGATATATACCTTAGATAGTCATCAAGAAGGAAATAGTGGGTTTAAACTAAAACATTAAAATATGAAGGTGTTAGCTGTGTGAAAAGAAAGGAAGAACATTTCAGGCAAAGGGGACAGTGTGTTCAGGATGGACAGATGTTAGATTCACTTGATGAAGTAAAAAATGAAAGAAGCTGAGTATGGCCAGACTATTATGGGTAAGAGAGGGAACAGTTCCGGAGGCGGGTGGAATGATGGACAGGTAAGACTCAACAAAGCAGGCCTCTGAAGAGTCCAGTAATGGGGCAGAGATATGACTGTAGCATGTTAATTGGTTGGGGCTGAGATCAGAACTTTCATTTAAATAGATTTTTATCATAGCATCTAATATGTATTATTATATTATCTTGCTACATAAAGCCAAAAAAGTGTAATAATAATGGGGTAATTTTTGTTAAAATGTGTCTTTGGATAGAGCAATATTTTGGACCCATTTCACTGCTAGTCATCTGGGATAACTAACAATAGCTCATCTTTTCGCTCTGATCCTAAAATAAAGAGTAAGAAATGGACGATACAGTTTTGTGGAAACCACTCTTTACTTAGGATATCAGGTACCTGATGAAAAAGAATCAAGCAACAAAAAGGGAAAATATGTGTATTCTCATTTTTAAAAAATCTGTTTGGGCATAGTATAGAGACAGTGATGATTTTCAGGAAAATCTAATCAACATGTTAAGATTTACAAGCTCTAAACAGCAATGATGATCAAGCTTTGTAGTCATAAAGATGATAAAAATATGTGGGAATCACTTTTTGGGGGACACGAGAAAGAAAATAATAGGAGATTATATACCTTAGGTAGTCATCAAGATGGAAGTAGTGGGTTTAAACTAAGATCTACCAGAAAATAGTCCTAGAAGTTCCTCTAATATTAGTTGGAACTTAGGAGGAAATAATTATTACATATCTTTTGAGTATTAGTTTAAATCTTAGAGCTTTGTTTTTATGATATTTTTGCAACATTATTTAAGTAAAGATTTTAAAACATAACTGTGGGTTTTGTGGGCACTATATGGTGCTCATTCTACTCACTTTCTTCTTGTGGTCTTCTACTCTTTCTTTATCCTCCTCATTCCATTTTCCTCCTATTTGATTCTTCTTTCCAGCACACATATTTAAACTGGGTTCTGAGGCTCTGTGTTGTGCCCTGACTGTGGAAATCAAGGTCCCACAAGCAATCTCATCTTGGTATATTCTCCTGTCTCAGACCCAGGCCCCTAAAGAGCAGGAGCAGGATGAGTCAGAGGTATACAAGACTAGGGGATGCTTTTCCAGGGCCTCCCCACTCCTCCTGTGCAAATAGATTTTCATTCACAGATTTTCTTCAAAGTATCTTGGAGATTGGTGCATTGAAGTCTTTAAGTGAGAAGACTGAAATTTGTAAAATTAGAGTGTTGGGTGTTAAGTGAGTGCCTGTGACTATTTAGTATGAATTAGTATATCACATATCTTTCTAATTCAGTAGTTAAAAAGAGTCACGATGGGGTATTGACGAGGTAGTGCAAGATTTTTATGTGAAGGTCATTACATATGGCTTTGAGAATTACTGGACCATTTTTATAAAATATTTAGCCCTTACTTTATTCATGGCTAGCATCCTTTTTTCCATTACAACTTCCCAACTAAACACAAGTATCTGCCTTTACCTTGTTAGCATGACTTCAGTAAATTAATTAATAATTGATAGAATGAAAATATTTTTCCCTAGAAAAAAATCTTTTGTATTTTCTATAAATATAGATCTAAATTAAATATCTATTATAAGTTTTAAATGGTCCCTCTGATTTCCTTGCTCTTCTCCTTCTTCAAATATCTCTCATTTGTCAATGGATCACATCTCTGTATCATACCTAGATATATTTTCTCGCTTTTAAATACTTTTATATTCTCATCTGTTTTTATGACATGTTACTGCATGTCTCCAGAGGCACACTGCATTTTTATTTTCAAGTAAATTTATATTAGTTACAGTCTCCAGCTGTTTTAGATATAGGATCATTTCCTGTTGGTACTGTTTCCAGGACGATTCCTTTTCTCCTCACAAAAATGAAAAATGTAATTTAACAAAGACATCCTATAATTGCCTTCATATCTAGCAAGGTATCTAGCAATCTAAATACTTTATTTTATTTAAAACATCTGTCTACATAACATCAAGTGATTGTCCAGGGCTATATTATCCTTGGGAAAGGCAGCTGCTGCCATTTTTATTTAATTTATAGGGAAGCAACAAAAATGCCTCCTTAATACTGAGTCTTTGGCCACTATATCATATATATGAGATTTCTAAAAAAGGAGAATAGTTGCTTTTTGGTGCTTACAATTTAGTCTTTTTCAAATTGGGGAAGAAAATTACTGTAAAAATTACTATGGATACATTTTTGTAAAAGTTAAGCTTGTGAATATATATATGATGGCAGGCTGCTCTACTCCTATAACTAGTCTTAAACTAAAATCTCATTTTAATTGTTAAGCTTTCTTAATGTCATTTGTCTCTAGTGCATTTTCATTTTATTTATAATAAAAATATAAATCTTTTTTATTGTGAAGTCTTTATGCTCATTAGAGCAGTCAGTTGGTATTTTGCTACTTTTTAGAATATGAATAAAAACCGCTGCTTCTACAAAAGCTCTCTGTCTTGAGGAAGATACTGAATTTTTCTAATAGAGAAACTCATTCATAAATTCCATTTACTGTGCATGACCCTTGTATGCCTAAATGAAATATTTAACTTTTAATAGATCATATCAATTTAGGCTCAACTAATGCCAAAAACAACAGACACCAAGCCTTACGATACTGTGTCTAAATAAGAAAGTTTACCTTTTCCAGCAAAGTAATCAAAATACTCCTTTTTGGAACACTAAGAGTAGGAAAGGGAAATGATGATGGTTCCCTAGTGACATACTGCTGATTGACAGGAAAAACCAACATGTGTGCCACCTGAGACACCTTGTTCAGGAACTTTCTGGAGGGCAGTAAATTGGTGTTGGCACAAACACACATTCGCACAAAAGGACTTGATTCAGCACTTTTCAATTCAAAATCCCCAAACACTGAAGAAAGAAGTAAATATTCATCAAATGATCAAAATTTGTATTGATTTTTATTCTACATTAGCAGCTCAAAGTTGAGATTCTTGACAGGGTATGTAGGTTTGAATGATTCTCTTTGAAATGAGGATATAGACACTGAGCTGAGAGCTACCCTGCATTCTTGATCCGTAGGCCCTGATTATTAGCACTGTAGGAGGCTAAATTCTAGAAAGTACAGTATAAAGGCCCAGTTATTCAGTTCTGTTTTGATAACTAAATTGTTGTTATTAGCATGTAAAGTAATTCTTGTTGTTCCTGCTTCATTCCTTTTATTTCTTCACTAAGGACAAATATTTTGTAGAATTTTAAAGGATCTGGAGTGCATGCTGTAGTCAAGGGGTTTATGGTGGCACTTGCCACCATAACGTACTTGGGAAGGAACAGCCAGTCATACAGGGAAAAAAAAAACAAAACTATAATTGGATATATTGTACCTTCATAGTATACGCTTTTAATTTTTATTTTCTGCCATAAAGTAATTAAAAATTTTCTATAATGCAATTTAGAAGATGAGAAGGACACTGTTGTAAATATGTGTATGGACTCAATGCCTATGTCGTTGTGCAGAGAATTGCTAAGAAAACAGTAATGGAGAAATGTCAAAAATTCTCATCATCCTCTCCAGTCCATGTAGTATAATTATACTTCCTCCCCACCTCATTCAGGCCATAAAATGCTGAATTTTTAATGAGTGTAGCTGCTTGCATTACAAAAAGGAGATCAGTTGTGGATTAAACGCTTTATAATTCACAGATGCAATTGTGTGATGTATTTGGTTTTTTGTTGTTTTTGTTCAAGTTTTAATAGACATCTATCATTAAAATAGAATAGACATCTTTATACACAAATGCATCTGAGATAATAAAAATAAAAATAAGGTACTACCAATTCTTCTACTTTGTCTAATATTAAGATTGTAGCTTTAAAGTTGACTTTCCAAAATATTAGGGTTAATGTTTTTGATGGCTTATATGCAGAATAAAAACTTTTAAAAATACAAATATAACATTTTTGACTGAAATCAATTATCTTTTGCATATAGACATGAAAACTAAATAAACCTCTATAACCAAAGGCTAGGTTTTCTGGAGCTGTCAGTATGATCATAATTTGTATACTAATATGTGAAGGTTAATATATAAAATAGTTTTTGCTGAGCAACAGTAATGAAATAGCTAATTTTTTCATATATGGTTAATTTTAACAGGGGAAATATATTTTAATACATTTATAATTACCCAATGATACAACAAATACTTCAACAAATTTGCTGGTTGTTTCCTTGGCAACATTTTTGAAGAGTAATATTAGTTTTGTCTTTGTATGTATATGTGAACTCACTTATATACAATAATTTTTCTGTTGATAGATTATGTTCCCTGAGTATAAACACCCCATGCGACCCGGATTTATATCTTATATAGTGATAACACGTATAATAAACTTAGGTTATATTTGTTGAATGATTAAATGAAGACTCTTAATTGTCTGTACTCCAAAGAAATACAATGCTCCCTGAGACTCGGGAGATAGCTCAGCTATCTAAGTGCCTGCCTGGCAAGCACAAAGACCCGAGTTCAATCCCTGGTATCACATGCCATCCCCCTGGAATGCCAGGCATGTGCTAGCCAACAAAACCGGACATGAGGGCACACACCTGTAACCCCAGGGCTGGGGAGGCTGAGACAGGAGGATCAGTATGAGTTTGAACTGCATAGTGAGACCTTGTACCAGATACATAAATACATAATTTTTTAAAAGAAGAAGAAAAATGTTGCTCCTTCAGTCCTTTGGTTCCTTGCTCTGACTCCGTTGAAGATAACTGTGCATTTCACTCAACTGTACATGAAAGGCTGAAAAAACAGTACAAGATTCCATTTACTGTAATGCCAAATGTTATTTAAATTTAGCCAGAATGTAGCTAATCATGGATATGTGAATTAATGTGCACAGAGAGTTCATTTCTGGACAAGGGAAATTTACTATGAACTCAATCCCAAAGGTGAGTATTTGAGGAAATTATGAACTGCCAACAATGATAAGAAAAGCCAAAAGGCAAGAACTAACTAGGTCTTAGGAAGAAACACTGTAAATGTGAGAACTTTAAATCCTGGAATGAGCATGGGGAACTCTGCCAAAGAAAAGATTGAAGATTTCCAAGCCCAGATTTTAATCAACCCTGGAAGTTCTTGGCAGGATCTGTAGGGGTCTTGAGACCTGAAGGTGTTTCCAGAAACAGGAAGCAATCTGAGCTAGTTGCCTAAGAGGGACACTACTGGGAGGAACAAGGGAAGGTGTAGTAAATATTTGTTTAATGAAGTAAAGGCCCGTGCTTAGATATACTGCACTGATGGCGGGAGGCAGGGGACGGGACTGTGTAGTAGAAGTAGGAAAATATCCCAATGACAAAATTATTGCTGGAAAAAATTAGAGTTTGCTTTCATTATATAGAAGAGTCCTCATGATTTCCCTGAGCTAGTGTGTAGTGCTCCAAATACAAATCTCGATGTTATCAAAGTGTCCTCCAAAAGCCCAAATAACTTTTGAATTAAAGAAGCTTTCCTTTTTTTTTTTTTCCAGAGACTAGTAAGCAAGTTATATATTTTAATTCTCTTTCCTGCCAAAGAAAAAGTCTGAGAGAACAAAGCCAACAATTAAAAAACTCAATCTGAAACAGGCTTCAAAGTGTTTTATTTCATTATACATATTAACCATTTTTAAATTCGGCAAAACAAGGCAAAATATATTCAGACAATGGACATAGAATGCTTGTCCCTTGCATGGGCTCTGTGGGGTGTTAAGACTATGGCAATAAATACATGGACAATGCCTTTACCATTATGAAGTCTCCAATCTGCTGAGGGAAGATTAAAAACATAAATAGTATATCTGAGTTACATATTGTTCATTTGTAGAAAGGAGAAAAGGGGTTGCCGGTGTAGAAGCAAGGTGCAGTTTAAACAGTAGGTCAGGGAAAACTTAGGTGACAAGATGACATTTCAGCAAAGACCTGAGGAGATGAAGGACTGTACTGTCAGGCAAACAAGCGCTAATGCCCTCAGAGTACACTTACTAGCCCTGCTGGAGTATGTGGGAATATATTAAGGAAAGACCAAGGGAATGTGGACAAAGGCCTTATTGGGGGATGTTCAAGAGAGAAAAAAGAGAGAAATTAGAAACAACAGTGTAGAAAATATAAGTAGAAGTGATTTTGCTATAATGGAGAATAGAGAAATGGGACTATATCTGGAGGACAGATTCCAGGAGTAAGCGCTGGGGAGGATGAAACAGGATGATCACTATGAGTCTGAGCTGCATAGTGAGACCCTGTGCCAAAATACATTAAACAATATAAAAAATACAATTTAAAAATTTAAAAAAGAAATACCACAGAGTAGTTAAATAACAAAAAATTATTTCTCAAAGTTTTGGTGGATGGAAGTTCAAGATCAAAGTGTTCACAGGTGTGGTTTCTGGCGAGCCCCTTTCCTGGACTTGTAAATGCTTTTTCACTGCTTCCCATGTGGCCTTTCCTTAATATGTGTACACTCCCAAGGAGTCTTTTCTTCTTATAAGGACGCCAATCCTATTACATATACAAGTGACCTCATTTAGCTTTATCTATGGTGTGGTTCTCTCCTCCACCACAGGGCTCTTCACAGAAGATGGACATGTTGTATTCTCCTTTGCAACCAGAGTACATGGTGTAGTTCCTGGGGTGTGATATAGTCTCAGCGAACATAAGGCTACTACATGAATGGATGTGTGATTGTGCGATTCACTTATTCAGCAATTATTAATTGAACATCCTTCATGTTCTAGATACTTCCAAGGTGCTGGGATTACAGGATGGCCAAGTAAATAGATGTGGCCCTTTATATTGCTTGGATTCTGGAGATAGAGAAAAAATAAAGTAAACCACTGGATATAAGAGTTTTAAATTATAATGTCTACTATGAAGAAAAGTAAAGTGATTCTGAAAGAATAATAAAGAGCATCTATTTGAATAGCATCATCAAAGAAGCCCTCTTTGAAAAGTAACAAGTAAGCTAAAAGAATGAAAGCACACTAAGAAGGCAATGTTCAAGAGAAATGGAATAATACTGTATATTCAAAAAGTCCTGACAAAGGATACAATTGTTTAAAATAAGCTCATATTGTTTAAAATATTGAAATAAGACAGGAATGAAACAGGCATGGTGATCCAGAAGGTGAGGTCTAAGACAGGAAGTGAGGTCTGCGGTGGGAAAGAGACAGATCTCTGACACCATGGGGGAAAGTCTGTTTGGTTAGTTTGAATATAGTATTAAATCAACTTCTGTTTTACAAAGACCACGGTGACCAAAGTAAGGGAAGAGATTGGAGGAACAGGCGTGAGCAAGATGAAGTAGCACATGTTAGAAGATAATCATTGGACAGCAGGTGAGAGGTGAAGGCTTGGATTAAGCTGGAAGCAAAGAAGATTGGAGACAGGCTGAAGAGAAATTTTAGAAAACAAATAAGCAATTAAGAGAGTAACTTGCAATGGGAAATGAAAGGGAGTTGAAGGGATTGATAGGTTTTTGAACTGAGCAATAAATAGATGGTGACATTTATAAGGTCTATACGAGGGCAGGTTTGGGGCATGTAATGAAAATGAGAACAGAGAATTCTGTTTTGATTACTCAGGCCTATAGTAATCCAAATAGGGATGTCACATGGTTTGTCACATAATTGTGCAGCTTGCAGGAGATAATTGGACGATCCTACTATATTAATGGCATCTTAAACAATGCAGAGACTAGCCAGGCATTTTGGCGTGCACTTGTACCCCCAGCACTCAGGAGGCTGAGGCAGGATGATTGTTGTGATTTTGAGACCACCCAGTGCTACAAAGAGAGCTCAAGACCAGGCTGAATGGCACAGGGGTACCCTGTCTCAAAAAACAAAACAAAACAAAAAAGCAGAGATTATAAAGAAAGGAGACTCAGAATCAAACTCCAACATTCCAGTGATCTCGGCTGTGATACACTAGGATCAATCAAAGAACAATATATGAGATGAATCTGGAGATTGTACCATAGGAGGACATAGAGTTACTGAGAATCAATTGCACTGTGCCAGCTAACATGTAATGTAGGCTTAAAACACAGTGAGAACTGATGTTCTTTCTCTTCTCACTGTAGACTTTTCCAATGACATTCACTTTTCCTCTAATTTCAACTACTGCCTCTAGGTTTGTGTTTCAGTTCTAATAGTTCAACATACTTGCTGAACATCTTGCTCTGATTATTCCAACAGTACCTCAAACTAAAAGACTCAAATCTAGCTCATCTCTTCCATTTTTCCAGTTTTCTCTTTTTATATTAGTACTCTAATTGATGATATCATGGCCCTCTCAGCAAACTGGAACAGAACAGTACATAGATTAGTGTCTTGCTGTTTTTATGTTTTCTTTAATGAATAAGTGGTCAAATCCTAATGATAAGACGTTTAAAATTCATCAGGCTGCCAGGTAGATGACACAGTAGAATAAGTGCTTGCCTGGCAAATGCAAGGGCCTGAGTTCAGTCCCTGGTTCTACAAAATAATAATAATAATAATAATAATAATAATAATAATAATAATAGTAAATAAATAAATAAGTAAAATTCATCAGGCTAAATTTCTTTATGTAAAATACAGTTACTTTTAAAAGCACATACTATTATCATAAATGATAGTAAATTTACTTTAAGTAAGGAAATTGTGTTACTGTTTTTTTAAAACTGTATTTTCTTCCAGTTGTTCTAAAAATTTATCATTGGACCAATGTATAGCATAAGACAAATTTAAGATGGTCTGAAGAGAGATTTAGACTGACAAAACCATTCAACCTTAGCAGAAAGCACTTCTTTGGTTCTGTTTTTATAAGCATGTTTAGGAATGAATCACTCAAAGCAGAGATATAGGAGATAAATAGGAGTGACCTGGGCCATCTAATTCATCTCCTTGTTAGTGCAGGGAAGTTTCTAGGCCAAGTGTCTGTGAAATACTATGTAATAAAAGTCTTACATTACAACATTTCAATCATTTTTGTAAGGTGATTAATTATCTTGCAAGTTGTTCTCGGTTCTGTTCTATGAACTCCACATCTCCTTGTCATACGAGAGGTGTTTCATTTTGTCCACAGAAATGGCTGAGGATCAAAAGAGATGAATATTTATTATTTTACTATAGTAGTAAAGGGTCCATATTATTTCCCTCTTTATAATACTTTCTGTGACCAGTAGCAGACATTAGTGAGATCATTACTCAGAAGAAGCCATTGTCCAGCATGTTACTTTGAATGGTTAAAGACTAACAGAAACCTGTGCCTATCAATATGTCCCTAACAGCCTATATGCACTATTCCACAGGATAGCTGCTTCCTTGTGTTTGTTGCTTTGCAGAAGAAGGGAGGAGGTGATTTTAGGGATGCTGTTTTAAAGTTCATTGATTGTTCAGTATCTATTGTGCCACATAATAATTTGTTAATCACATAATAATTTGTATGCTCTTTTAAAGGCTGTGTTCTTGTTTTCCTTATTATCAATTTTCTCTATTCATCTTTGTCTTTTTAAATATATGCTTATGTTTAGTATAACTCTTCTTTGATACCGAAGATTGAACCAAGGGTCTTTGCACTGAGATATATACCCAGTCCTTTATTTTTTTAAATTTTGAGTCAGGGTCTCTCTAAATTGCTAAATTGCTTAGGTTGGGCTTGAATTTATGCTCCTCCTGCCTCAGCCTTCCAGAGTGCTGGGATTATAGGGCACCATATCCAGCCCTGTCATAATACTTAATCCAATTGTGTATCTTTTTATTCAAGCCAATTGGTTTGAGAAAGAATAATTCAGAGAAGTTAACATACTACATACAACTTTGAACTGTTTTCTCAAACTTCAGTTACGCAACTACAATAATAGTAGCATTGTTTCTTTCAGTTCTTCCTTGTCAATCTAGAACATTCGTAACTAGCTGCTTGGGAAAAGCAGCAACATGGAAATTCTAAAAGTTTTTAGACCTTATTGTTCATAAACTATTCATTTTCTTTGCAGAGTCCTAATTTGATCTTTCAAACAAGTGCCTCTTGATAAGATTCTCTTTTTCTCCATAGTCAAGTATGTAAAGTAGGAGATCAGGTAAAAGGCTTTAGTTGACTATGGATATTAAGAAGACTAGGTGATGTCTGATGTGACTGTTCTTGTGTGTTCTAGAAATAAAGTGATTACTCAACACCTGACCAAAATTGCTTTTCTTAGGAGACTGTACCAATAAAATTATGGAATAGTTCTTTTAAGGTTTATCATAAATGTTAATGAATATGCTTGGATTTTGTGAAGCACACTAAAAGAAGATTCCTTAGGTTTACAAATATGTGAACTCAGCATTGTTCTGGTCCTGTTACCACAGTTATGCATGCCCCTGAGGAGACTTTCCTTATCTGGTGTTCTAGGGAGCCTTAAAGACTCAGGGATTGTAATGGCTGCTATAAATGAAGTATCTATTCAGTACATTTTCATGCCAAGTATTATTCAGCATTCTTTTGGACTTTGTTTGATGGAAAACAGGATCGTGAACTTACCACTCCTTTACAATGAGCCCCAAGAAATTATGAAAGATTTAATAATTCAAGCCTGTACTTAAGCAAAAAAACACTATGTCTTTGACTTAAAATTATTAACACAAAAATGCAAAGAACTCAAAAAAGGTAAGAAAGGAATTCTATTCAATTGTTGAAGGGGTGTTAGAATTAATACCAGCTTTTACCTCACTTAGGAAATAAAACAGAAGTGCATTTAGTATAAATGTATATTATATATGGTAATATATGGGTTGGAAGTGGATCTTTAAAAGATAAATGGTACATATGTGACATTGTGAAGAAGAACATTAAAGAACTTCACCAAGTTTTTATATGAAGTCTTCTATAGAATTATATTCTCAGAGATATTTTGTAATATTTACTGACTCTTCTGGGAGTTCATTTATTTGGGTCATATTTTAAGAAAGAACTTTCAGATTCAAATATAAAATATAATTCTGTAATACACCCAGTTGATCCCATTAAATCCAACCTGAAAAGAGCAGTCTAGCCATGTGAACGTCTCTCATCTTTTGAGTTGTTACCCCTCACTCGAGATGCTTTCCTCCCAGATTCAAACAGAAGCTCCTTTTTGTCTCTCCCCAGACCGAGGTGCAGCTCTGCTACCTGGAAGCACAGAGGGATGCTGTCGAGCAGATGTCCCTCAAGCTGTACACTGAGCAGTACGCCAGCAGCAGCAAGCGGAAAGAAGAGTTTGCTGATATGTCAAAAGTTCACTCAGTAGGAAGCAACGGGTAGGGGACTATTCTTTTTGTTGTTTTATTCTCACTCATCTACTTTGCAGTGACTTTCCACGTGTAGGTGTTAGACAAGAATTTCCTCTCTAGCTGACAGACAAGGTGGATCAGGCATTTGTGTTGTTTCTCATTCATGTCAGAAATGAAGACTGTGGATTTTTATCAACCTCCAACTTCTGACCCAGAATTTCCTAACTCTGCTATTATTTTATAAAAACAAAACAACAGCAACAACAAAAACAACAAAAGCCTTGTGATTCTATGAGTGTTTTTGAGACCCTATTATGCCTCTATAGTATTGGTCTTCTTTAAAAATTGTTGTTTTCAATTGTACTTTAATTTTTTAAACTGTATGGTTGATGTTAAAAATCTATTTATGTGAACTTAAAATACTAGAACTTCTTTGTAAATTTGGTAAACTAATTTTCCTCAACAACAGAAATTTAATAATTGTTTGGAGACCATAGGCCGTTTTCCATGAAATCAAATGGAGTTACAAGCCAGCCCTTGAATCGTCCACAGCATGTGAAAGGACTCAACACCTTCAGTGACCTATCAGCAGTCTCATTCTGCCTGAGATACACTGTATTTACAAAGTATTATTTATACTAATTAGTAGTTAAGTTATGGATTAAGATATTCCCAAATGTCTTCAAAGTTACATAATGATATATAATAAGTTATAATATTATTATTATTACATATTATCATATTACATATTATATATTATTTTTCTTTTTCTGACTCAGTTCTAACATTTAACAGGTAACTATAAATCAGTAAAATAACAGTGATCGATTTCAGTTATTTCATACTTTGTGTGTGTGTGTGTGTGTGTGTGTGTGTGTGTAGTGGAGCTTTATTTACTAGACAGGCAGTGGGTAGGATGGGGCTATTTGTGGGGACTAATTCACCCACTTGGCCCTGCTACCCATTTGTGGGCATTTGGGTCTGAAACAGAGACTTTTATACTGGATAATAATCGTACTAATAGCCATGGAAATGATAACCTACTTCACCTTCATAAAGAGCCAGATGCAAGGAGAAGGAGCTGTTCTCAAATATTGCATTGTGTGTTTATATCACAATGTAAACCAATGGGGTGTAACCCTCACCATAATATTCCCTGAAAGGCAAGGGGAAGGAAGCCTTCTCACATAACTTTGTGTCTTTTAATTTTAAATTACTTATGGTTCCAATTGAAGCTACAACATTTTCTGTTAAGTACGTATATTACAAATTTTATCTTATAAAAATTTAATGTCTATGAATAGAGGAAAATGATCATAGTTATAATTATTTTCAGAAATGACAATGTAGTTTTAAATTTTGCTCTCTAATTTGCTACCTTATCAGTTTCTTATACAGAAGACATATTATGTATGTAATTGATCCATCTTACTTGATTCAGTACATACTTATTCACCAGAGAAAATCTGTAGCCACAAGAAAGAAAAAGTTAAACATTGTAGCATGAATGATAAACTGCCTTGAGACCTTAGTATGCTTTAATTTTTGCGAATGCCTTAATGGTCTCTGGTGTACATGCAGGCACAAACTTTAGGTCACGTTGTTGTGTTTTGTAAAAGCCTTGGGGAATGAGCACAGTCATGTGCTTCTAACCCCAGATTCCAAAACTCAACCTGTGTACTCACTCTGAGCTCCAGGAATCATAAATCTGCTCTGGGAATTGCTTAGTTAACAACAAGCATTGTTCTATGAAGTGGGAGTAGGTGAACTTGCCTGATATGCTTTGCTTATGCTCCTTGAGGGTGCTGAAGGCTGTGTATTGTGCAGAAATTTAGGAGTGCACTGAAGAAAAGCCAGCTATTTAATACTAAGAACAAAAACCATATACTCCTTTCCATTTTCTGTTTACATACAGAAAATCATTGTTCAAGAAGTGTGTGGGGGTGAGGTTATCTGGGGTGTCCTGCCCCCAAGACTCTCTGCTCCCACAGGCAAGTACTTCATCTTGAAGGCTAAGAACATAGCCTTGAAAAATTATCTGTTCCAATGATACATAAACTTCATTAACTGTTCTTTTTGTTACATAAAATGAACATTGTTTCTAATAAATAATTGTGGGAATAGTGTGGGCTTTCCAAGGTATCCATTTCATATGCAGATATCCAGTATACCAAGTAGAAAATTAAGTTGGTAATAAATTCTTATCTTTTATTTCCCAAAGCCCACATGCATGCTTGAAGATTATATGTTATAATACAGTTTTAAAACATGTAAGATCATTTTAAGGAAGACTCCACTGGTCCATAGAATGGTGATCTTGGATTTTTGCAAATTTTATATAATCAAGCTTTCATTTAGAAATAAATTTATAGCCAAACATAGTGAAGCATGCGCATGTGTGTGCATGCGCGTGCACACACACACACACACACACACACACACACACACACCTGTAATCCCAGCACTTGGGAAGCTGAGGCATGAAGATCACTGCTAATTCAAAGCCAGCCCGAGCTAAATAGTGAGATGCTATTTGAAGAATAGAAGGAGAAGGAAAAGGAGAAGGAGAAGGAGAAGGAGAAGGGAAAGGAGAAGGGGAAGGGGAAAGGGAAGGGAGAGAAGGATGAGTAGGACGAGGAGGACAAGGAGGACAAGGAGGAGAGAGAGAGAGAGAGAGAGAGAAACTTACAACTTCTCTCATTTGATGGGAAGAAGCATATTAAGGTGATATGTCACAGCTTCTGTTTAACTGTGAATTGTGTGGCTAGCAGTCATGCTTGTATGTCGTGGCAGGATTTCTCTGAACACTTGCAATGCCATCTGACCTACGTAATAGACTGTGTTCACCTTCAGAGTCACTTGGTACTGGCTCCATCATCACAAAATGGAACCATGGCCCCTAGAGGAGGCTGTAGTGTGTGAGTCTCTGGTCATTCTCAGTCATGAAAGAAGTCATTGCTTTCAGACTTAAGTAAAATCACCAAGCAGTTGTATTGTTTCTTTCATCCCATAAATATGCATTGAGGGTTTACAGTGTGCATGGCATAATACACTAAGATTTCAATTCTATATATTTTATAGTGTAACCATCTATTTCTTTTTCAGATACCTCTCCATGTTAAGACATTGTCTGATGAGTTTCAAATGTATTTAATTAATTAAGTAGCATCCTAATTGTTGCTATTCAAATTTAAGGTAGACTAAAAACCATGCCTTTTGTTCAGTATATAAATTAGAGGTCTGAGTTGCAGAAAGATCAGGTAACTTACTTGCCTGGGACGGAAAGTTTAAGATGGAACTAAAATCTCAACTCACAACTTTGCATCAAGAATGTAGCAGCTAATCCAAAAGGTCATATACCGCCTTCTCTTTAAGGATTCCAACTACACCCTGGAGAAACATTTTACCCTAAATACTGTATTGTGCATAATCCACAGTGTATGGAATTTGAATTAGATATCTTCCTATGGTAGAGAAGTGAAATGATCTTAAGATTTCATTAAAACCCAAGGAATTTTGAAAACACTGCAAAGCAGGTTTAAGTAAACCAGAATTGAGCCAGGTGTGGTGGTGTGCATCTGCAGTCCTAGCTACCCAGAAGGCTGAGGCAGGAGGGCCACAGGTGCTCAGGAGCTTAAGGTCAGCCTGGACAACATACAAGTACCTATTTCAAGAAATAACATTGACAGCAAAACCTCAGAAAAACACAATTGATTAATTCATTAAGTTCCTTCTGCATATCAAGCTATGTATGAAGTATAGATGTTAATAAATCAAAAATGAAATGGTCCTTACCATTGAAAAGCTCACAGTTTTGTCAGATCACAAAGATTTGTAACCAAAATGCAATAAAGAATTTAAGTATTGAGTTAAAAATCTATGGGTTAGAAGACTATGGAAGTCAGAACTAGTTCTGTGTCCAGGGGAACTGTAACTGGTCAGGAAAGATAGAGGGTTGAGAGGGTTCTGGTGATGATTTTGGAAAAGAGTTAGGTCAGGAGAAGAGTTTTTTCAGTTTAATCTTGAATGGGGCCCCACATAACAAACTGTTAGAAAATGCTGATCTTTCTAGACACGAGATCACACTCTGAGGTTATACCTTGGAGTAATTTCTCAATTGGTGTTTAGCATCAATACATAATCTTTGTCATCTACTTCCAACTGAATCAGGATTTTTAATACAGTGGGACATGGAGTCACCTACTGCCTTCATGCAATTAACAGCGGACATGAGAATAAAACACCGAGCCGGTATTTTTGTGTACAACCCATGAGACAGGAAGCAGAGGATTCTAGGAGAGCTTAAAATAAAAAAAGATGGGTTCTATGAGACAGAGCTACACCCACTTTATTCATTCTATTCTACCTGCCTGCAGTGCAGTGCCTGGCTCACATTGATGCTCAGCGATTGACTACACATATAAATGAATAACTGAAATGTGGGGTTGAGAGGGGGGAGCAAAGTTCTTAGTCATCAGACTACTTGTTTCATGGGACTTGGGAGCAGAATAGAAAGCTACAGGACGTGTGGGGAATAAGGCTTGGGAAAAAGGTGGAGTCTAGATGCTGGAGTAAATAATTTTGGTTATGTTTCTTAGCTAAGATTTTCTAAGCCAAAACATGCCTCCCTGTCCCACTGTACTGAAAATTCTGACTAAGGTGGGAGTAGATGACAATGACTATATCCTGATGCTAACCACCAATTGAGAAATTACTGCAAGGTTTTCAAAGTGTGATCGCTCATCTGGAAACACCAGTATTTTCTAGGAATTTGTTTCTAGGAATTTGGGCCCACATTCAAACCTACTGAATCATAAAGACTGGGAGCTGGGATCAGCAATTATTGCTTAACAAGTTTCTGAGTGATTCAGATGTGAAACTTAAGCATCAGTACTTCGGATACTGGAGGTTTTTAGGTTGGGAATTAGTGGAGAACATAGAGAGTAGATTTGAGTGTAAAGTTAGAAAGGACAGATAAATCTCAGTGATCCATCAGATGAGGAGAATGAGAGTGAGACATTCTATTGCCCCAGTTATTAGCTCAAGGAAGAGAAAGAAAGCAGGAGTTTTTGGATTCAGCTTACTTTGGTATCATTCAACATTTATTATTTATTCAGCATTTATTAAGTGCAGGTTTATGTTAGGTACTGGGAATATTTAATCAGTGGGACATAAAAGATGACAATGTGTATATAAAGCAGGAAAGCCTTCCAGAAGAGGCATCATGGATAATGGTCCAGAGGTGTTTCAAAAGAGGGGACAGCATGTAGAAAGTGCTGGAACAACCACTGAAGAATTGTCTTTGTGACTAGTTTGGCAGTTTGACATAATATTCTGGCAGTGGTGTGGAGAATGTATTGGCTACTAGGCAATGCTAAGCTAAGAGACTTTTGCAGTCTCAAAAGCAAAAAAGTGGAGCCAGAGCTAGGACACCAGTAATAGAAGATGAATGCAACAGGCATGTGTTGGTCACCAAGTGGAGGGGAGTTATTGAAAGGTGAGATTGAAGAATGGACTTGCACATTTCAAATTTATAAATTCTGGCAGATGAATGTGTCATTTATTGAGGTGGTGGATTCAGCACATGAGCAGGAAGAGGTTGAGCAGCTGAATATTAGGAACACAGTTCTTTTTTTTTTTTTTTTTTTTTTTCATGTACTGCAGCACTTTATTTCTCCTTACACAATGACGTGTTGCTGGGGCCTAATGTTCTCACAGTAGAAAACCAAAAATTTGTCATCTTAAAAGAAGTGAGTACAAAAAAAATCCTTACATAAATTAAAAGAATGAATAAATTTACAGATGTAAATGCAAACTGTTTCCAACTCAAGGCAAGTAAACCAGTTCTTTTAATGGTCTGGGGAACCCCCAAGTGGAAATGCTTAGGATATGTGAAGCTCAGAAATGTTTGGGTCGGGCTGGCCTGATAGCTCAGCGGACTAAAGCACCTGCTTAGGCAGAGAGCAGCAGCTGGGGTTCTATCCCTGGCATGCTGTGCAGGCCCTGCCCCTGGAGTGCCCTGAGATGGTGACTGAGACTGGGTGTGGTGGCACGCTCCTATAATCCCAGCGCTTGGGAGGCTGAAAACAGGAAGATCATTACGAGTCAGATCTACGTAGTGAGATCCTATATACCCTGTATCGCCTGTGCTGAATGAAAAGAAAAAGAAAGAAAGGAGGAAGGAAAGGAAAGGAAAGGAAAGGAAAGGAAAGGAAAGGAAAGGAAAGGAAAGGAAAGGAAAGGAAAGGAAAG
>NW_004524662.1:7183569-7189283 GCF_000260255.1 Octodon degus | reverse complement strand
AAAGGGAAAGGGAAAGGGAAAGGGAAGAAATGTTTGGGTCCCTCAATCATCAACAGCAGCAGTATAGTGATTAGAAGTTGGCAGCGGCTGAGAGTGCTAGGAGCTTATATTATAGAAAACTATCTTCTCCTTTTCCTTTCCAGAAAGAGAGAACATTCTCTTTAAGAAAAGAGCATTTTAAGCACTATAAATAATCAGAGCATATTTTTTCAATGAGAATCTTCCTAGCTCTATGATTCAAACTTCCAGAATAAAGATAGTATCGTTGATAATTCCAGGTAGTACCTTGAGTGACAAAAATTGAGGAGTAAGATTAACTGTTAGTTCTTATCTTGAAACTGCAAGCAAAACTCCTTATCCTAGATAGCTCTTAGAATGTAGTAGTGTAGACTGCTACCAAATAGTAGGTGCTATACAAATAATATTTAGGGGTAGTCGTCATGCAGTCTAATTTCTTAAATGAGAAGATAGCATAATAGAATAAAAAGTAAGACTAGAAATTAAAGTGGCACTCCAGCATTTTAGCTGTGCAGCCCTGACCAGTACATTCAATCTCTCCAGGACTTACCATCTCACAGTACAAGTGGGTATAGCTATCCCAGATGACATCACACATTTTTATTTTGCATCAAAGAGATATAATAACTTATAAGAAAGTGTATAGTGTAAAAGGTATGTGAAAAATCAATGAATAAAGTATTTATTGTGTAGCTGCTATATCTCAGAATGATATGAGATGTTGAGGGTAGAAAAGATACACAAGACTTTGTGCAGTTCTCAGTGTGGATGGAAGGAAGGAAAGACCAAAAGCAGAGAGGGAGAGGGAGATAGAGAAACTTAGATGCAGTCTTATAAAAGAGTGGGAGTACTGAGGAGGGCCATCTAATCCAGAGAGCTGAAAAGGATGAGGGAGACTTAGAAGAGGAAGGAATATCCAGGCTCTCTTAAAAAGATATATAGATTTTTAGCCCTCAGAAGAAGTCTGAGTAGAGGGAGGAAGATTTCAGTTACAGGACAGTAACTATGCTGAGGGGATATATTGAGGATTGTTAAAAATAATATGTGGTTGTTGAGGTAAGAGGACATGGAGTGCTGGCGAGATAGCTCAGTGGACTGAACACCTGCTTTGGCAAGCGCAAGGACCAGAGTTCAATCCTCAGTCCCTCATTCCACACTGGCCCTCCCCCTTGGGCCACACTGAGCCAGTGACTGAGTCCAGGCGTGGTGGCGCACCCTTGTAGTCCCAGAGCTGGGGAGTCTGAAAACAGGAGGATCACTTTGAGTCTGAGCTGTGTAGTGAGACCCTGTACCAAATACATAAATGGAAAAAAAAAAAGAGGACATGGAGATTATTCCTGAATCTGCTTCCTAGAACAGGAGGGATACTCAAGGGAGTTGTTAGGTGAGTGGAAGGTCTAGAAGATACCTCAGTTTCACTATCCATATGCTAGGCTTCCTCTGGCTATGGAGGAAATTAAGGAGTGTCTGTATGAAGCTTTGGAGATGTAGTTGAGGTTTATACCTTGCATATAGGAATATACAAGCAGCTCCACCCTTATTATGGAATTTTTTAGCATAGAATTTTTCCTACATCCAAAAAGTTAGTATAGGTCACTACCAAGAAGAACAAAATGAGCTTTAGACAAAAAGCTGAAATTTGCCAAGAAAGATGAGTCCTTTTCCTGTAGGAAAAGAAATGCCTCTGTACTCTTATAAAAATACATACACAAATGTATATAAAACATCCCCAGAGAAAAACCATATTGACAAGTAAAATACATAAACCACTATATAAAATATTTCTTGGTAAAGACCGTCTTTGCTTTTCTACACTTAATTAGGAATAAAATAGGCTGAATGAGTTTAACCCTGTGTGAAAGGATGTAATCATCCAGAATTTCACTGATGCTGGGAATCTTTTGGCCTTCTGTGGCATGCCAGGCTACAGAATTTTGCAGTCAGGTAGCTCATGTTCACTATTTTCCCTTTCTCTTTCTTGTTCTTCTCAGTCTCTCTCACACACACATGTGTGCATATAAACATACACATTCACATGCATGACCTTTCTGAATTTCTCCTCAATGGGTATCTTTAAAACATTGCAACATAAAATGTTTTCTTATGCATTAGCCATAAAAATAAAGTACTCTCTCTAATATGTGCCGGTGTTGAGGGTGTCCTCACAAATAAGCCAAATCTCTCAACTGCCTTCTTTCCATGTTGTATTTCTACTTCCTACTGACTTTTATTCAGTCGTAACCTAATGAGTAGCTGATTGGTGTTCAAATAAGGCTCTATGTTTTCCTTCTGGTGTTGTTAAATAGCAACCATAATGCAGTATGCTATCAAAAATGAGCAAAATAACTAGACTTGGTGGTGGGCACCTGTAGTCTTAGCTACTGAGGAGACCAAATCAGGAGGGTCTCTTGAGTCCAGGAGTTTGAGACGAGCCTGGGTCACCTACTGAGGCTTCATCTCAAAAATCAAAACCAACAAAAAGGAACAAAAGTGTCTGGCTACTTCATGGATAACTGATCCTCTGATACTGGGAGTCTTTTGGCTTTCTGAGGCATAACAGGCTACAGAATTTTGCAGTCAGGTAGCTCGTGTTCACTATTATGCACTATTTGATTAAATAAAATTGGTCTTGCTGGGCTAAAACAAAATGTCTGCATTAGGCGTCATGATATTTTACCTGTTTAATGTATAAAATTCATTAAATTAACTATGGACCTAATCAGTCTTCTACATTAGTGAATAATCCATCTATGCTAGGGGACAACAACACCAGAGAAGTTTGGAAGCCATTGTCTGGGAAAATGTGACTTCAAGGTTAACAGTCATACTGACCTAGTCCTTCCATCTTAATCAGTTTCCATGTTGTTTTGGGGCCTTCTGAAGCGGGAAAGAAGTGCTAGCAGACAAAGAGGAGGCACCTAATCTTCCGCAGATCTAATTTGCTACGTTTTAGTGTGCAGAGCTTCATTCTTTTTTTAAAAAAGATAACATTTGTTCCCTATTCATTTCCTCTTTCCATAAAGGATTTGAGTCCAAGTAATTTAGGCAAAAATAAAATATTTGGAAAAAATTCAGATATGCATATCCCCAAAAGAGCTGTGATTTGGCATGAAGATTTCCACAGCTAAAAAAAGTATAATTTTACTCAGCATCAGAGTGACAGAACACTAACATTAAAAGCAATATGTATCAGTTGAAGTAGGAAATTTTATGCCACCGAGACTTGAGAAGAATCTCTCAGTTCTTTGAGATGCCAGGTGTCTGTGATGCTGCATCTCTATAGGCAAAACCAAATTCCCCAGAGAGATTTTAATGCAGAACTGCACAAGTGATATTTAAGCACAGCTCAGTAAGGGATAGTTCTATAAGTAACTACATAAAACCTTCTAGTCTGAGTCAGTGCTGTCTAAGCAGAGTCACCCTCAATGGAGAAGGATAATATCCAATTGAGGAAAAAAAATGAAAACAAAAACAAATTATTTATGCTGCCACACTTGTTCAACATGTATTTTCCAATTGCTTTCCTCCTGCCATAGCTGAAAGTGTTAATACTTCATGTTGCCTAAAGTAGTGAGACCTACAGCAGAGTGGCCCTTTTACAGTAGGAATTTCCCAGCCCACAGAGGTATGCCAGTAGCAGGGATCCTGACCCCACTTAATATAAGATAATTATTCTCTTTTAAATGCAAACAAACAAAACCAAAAAAAAAAAAAAAAAAGCACAGAATCATCTCTTCCTTTATCTTTTGAAGTACAGTTTTCCCATTTATCCTCCCAACTACAGAATGTCTTCTAATTCCTTTGATTAGAACTTAGTCCAGTATATTATCTGAAAATCTGGATGAAGGTTTTACTTCCAGGTAGCCTACAAGAATACCTTAAATACACCAAGAAATCTACATAGACATTTTTTAATTTTTTATTGATAACATGGGTTAATATGATCGAATTTTAAGTAGGGATTATCTAGGCGTTTCATATTTTTTATTTTAATCATATATGTTTGTGGACAGTGGGGACAGTTATTAACAAGTTTGTAGGCTTCATTTTATTATTCTGGTTTTTTTTTTCTTTGCTGTACTGGGGATCGAACTTGGGACACTTGCATGTCAGTCAGGCACTTATGTCACTGAGCTGTCTCCCTGGCCCATGATTGTATTATTCTAAGACATTTCACATGTATATGAGTATGTGTAAAAATTGAGAAAATTACTGTGGGAAAGAACTCCATATTCCTTTTTATTTATTAATGGCAAAGGCAGGCTGCTTTTCTCATGAGGAAATTGCTCATGAATTTTCATTTAAAATAGTAAATTAGTGTCCAGACTTTAATATGTTTAGAGTGGAAAGGGATTCTACATATAGCTGCATATCAGATTCTATGTCTGGAAAGGTATATTTTATTTTTAATGATATTATGCTTGGGCTAGGTTCCACCGCTCTATTGCCCTTCTGTACTTACATGACACATGGAGTACAGAAGGATGGGAAATTCTGATATATTAGTGTTTGTCTTCAATCAAACACTTAAACTATCTATTTTTGCAAGATTTTATTACTATTCCCTTTAGTGTTTTTCAAAAGTAGAAGTCAAACTTCCCTGTTCAAATAATGTGAACAGTGAATACGTAGTGAATATTTGGGGAAAGAATCAATATGCTAAAGAAGCTAGGAAAATTGGATCATTTAATAGAACTCCCAGTATAGACATGGTGGTATTTCAGGAAGCAGTCTGATGTTTTTAAATGTGATAGTATGAAATGAACCATTAAGCAGATGAGAGATGAATTCTAAGTTCATATATGTATAGACTTAAATGTATATATGCATATATAATATATAATATACTAAGCAAATATTTAGACTTACATATATATGTCTCTCTCTCATCTATCTATCTATCTATCTCTATCATCTCAATCTGAGGTAAAAAATAACTATGAGGTCTTTTCATTGTTATTTTCTTCATCCAATCACTGCTCTGTTTTGATGGTTTCTTCATTTGGTCGTCTGTTTTAATCAAAATTCCTTAGTGGGTCAACTGAAGCCTCATATATTCACACACACCTCCCATTGATTTCACTTGGGTGAAACTTTATCGTTTAAGCAAAGTTTAAGTTGAAATGTTGAGTTAATGATGCTCACTTTAAATACCAAAGGCTGAATGCACTTATGTATTCAAACACTTAGCTTAGTCAAACATAACTCCCATCAGGGTGAGAGAAAAGAATTATTTCTTAAACTGTACCAGTCTCACAAATAATATATCACCATCCTGTCTGCAGAAAACTGATACTAAATAAGCTTTTTAGTATTTTCTTTGCAGAAAACCTTTGGAATCTTTTTAAATCTTAAAATGGTAGAGTATAATGGTAGGAAATACTTCTGGCAATTATCCATAGTATTTAAAACCAAACTCAGAAATAAACACTCAAGAAGAAATGCATATCTATTTTTTGTAACCTTGTCTCTTATTTCTGTTGCTACTGGATTTTTCAAACTATAAAATAAACACATTCTTAATTCTGCATTTGTCTAATGAAAACTGACTGGAGTTAGAAGATTTGTTGCTCCTGTAGTTTTAAACGTTTTAAAATGATAATATTACATCTACAAGAGAATGTCCAGTTCTTGGGACTGGGAATGTAGTTCAGTGGGAGAGTTCTTGAAGCATGTAGAAGGCTCTCTTTTTTTTT
>NW_004524662.1:7158411-7183469 GCF_000260255.1 Octodon degus | reverse complement strand
AGACAGAGAGACAGAGATAGAGAGACAGAATTTTTAATTCAGAGTATATTTAAGATAAATTATATGACCATTTAAGGACAAATGTCAAAAATAATACCCAGTTTGGTGATGTGTTTGATTTATAGCACTTTTATGGGGTATTTTTGAATTTGCTTTATATTTATAGGTAAGACTGGACATGGTGGTACACTCCTATAATCCCAGCTCTTGGGAGGCTGTAAACAGGCAGATCACTATGAGTCCAATCTAGTAGTGACACCCTGAACACCCTGAAGACCCTTCTGTAAAACTACAAAAAAATTTATAGGTTTCATTATATATCCATAGAGCACCAAAAAGGTATGCTTTCAGACCTTTGAACATCATTTGGAGAGTACGTATGTGAATAAATGAGTTGACACAATAAACATAAGCGTAATTACAAGAAAATATTGGGAGGAAGGTCCTTCCAAATGAGTGATTATCATCATTATATTTGGGAGACTCCCAGATACTTACCAGGAGTAGCTTCTCTCCCTTGTGAAAAGAAAGACTAGAGCATTTGTTACCAGAAATTCAAGATAATAATCTGCTTCTGAATTGAGCTGACAAAATTGACATATAGTTCAAGGGGATTTAAAACTGCTAACTAGTTCTGTGGTACTGTTGATGAAGTCACCCATCTGTGATCTTTTCTGTTTAGTTGTACAGTAGCTAGCACTTTTCCTAGAAGACATTGTGTTTTATAATATTATTTGAAAATACGTATTTTGCAAATAACAAAAACAAGAAACTTAGCTGTTTCCTTACCTAAGAATTTTTCTAAAGTAATTTTGCACTTAAAATTGTAGTCATTCGCAAAAGCATTCATAAGAATCAACAAAGAAATTCAATAATCCATTTCTGATTGGCCACAGAGTTATGTATTTAATTTCATTAAAACTGGAAAAAAATCTCAAGTCTTTTCCAAGTTTGTGAATTAACACCTAACCAACACTATGAGGCATAAATTCTGCTCTAAGAGTTTTTGTCTCGGGGTTTTGTAAGAATTGTTTGTTTAGAACATTGGTGCTGATTCTGCATTGATGAGCCAAGACACAGACCAAAGCACTTACCGTATCCAAAAAATCAAACATCAAACCTAAGTATCTTAGCTAGGCTGAAAGCAGACTAGCATGGAGAAATGATTACTGTGTATATTAGGCTCGCTCATCACTTGTAGGTCTCCAGTGTGCACTCGGAGAAGAACTCTTAGGTTCATTCAAGTAAAAGAAACATCTTTCTGTATAAGATCCTAAATAGGAGAATAACGGAAAGAAGCAGTTCAATAGATATAAAGACATGGTTAAGTGCCATGTGAAAATAATTTCCATGATGTATATCATTTTATTGTCCTGAATCTATTTTTCATTTATTTAAAAATCTACTTATTACTAATTATATTATGCATAGATCTCTTTTACCTTTCACAATAAAAAGAGGAATAGAATGACAACTAGTTAATTGAGTATCAACTACATACAGTCATTTCAAGGAAGCAAATGTACCATTACCATAAACTGAAAACAAAAATCTCACTGAAGTGAAGTCTATCTTTGGTTTATCTGGTATTGGCTTTTGGAGATGACATATTGTTATCTCTATCACTAGCTGCTCGTTGGAAGTCATCTTTGCCTACTGAAAGTTTTTGGTTTATGTACATTAATTCATTGTAATTCACTAGCTGTAATACTTGACATGGGATATAAAGATAATAAATTGATCTCTGGCCTCTGAATTTCTTAGCCATAATTGAAGAGGTTTTATTCACTATAAACATATAAAAAGAAAACAAACTATATTAATTTTTTGCTGATTATACTTTTTATAGTGCATCTTGTACTCACTCTTTCTTGGGAAAGCAAGGAAAAGACTTGCTTGAGATGGGAGTTTAGGGAATAATTTCTTTAATGAATAATTTCTTGGAATTATTGTACAGTTTTTCAGATTTCCTATAATTCTCCATTCTTTTCTCCAGGGTGGTATCTGAGTAAATAGTTTACAGTGACCTTGTGATTCTGGGATAAAGCGGTGTCTCCTGGGGACAGACTGGATGGATTCAGGGACATGTCTTGTCCTGGGCATCTGAGGTTGTCCCTAGTGGAGAACTGTGGCTGGACTAGCTTTAGTTAGCTCTTGGCCTAGTTGGGACCCCTGTGGCATTTCTTCCTACACCTAGAATCAGCCTTCACTGGTCCTACCAACTCTCTTAGGTGTGACTCAGAGGCCCACTTGTCTATCCTTGGGTTCATTGTTCCTTTGTTGCTATGGCAACACTTCTGTCAGGATTACCAGATGAATTTTCAGGCAATCTTAGAGTCTTGTCTTGGGCAAATTAGAAAACAGGGAATAAAAGGGAACCTTAGGGGCCAGCAAGAGTTCAGCAGAATAAGTGCCTGCTTAGGCAAGCACAGAGACCAGGGTTCCATCTCTGGTATGCTGAGCTGTACGAGTGTGGGTGTGGTGGCACACACCTATAATCCCAGCGCTCGGGAGGCTGAAAACAGGAGGACCACTATGAGTCCAAACTGTGTAGTGAGACCCTGCACAAAATACAATTAAAAAAGAAAAAGGTGGACCCTAACCAAATCAAGTTCTTTTCCTTTCCCCTCTCTTCTCCTCTCCTCCTCTCCTCTCCCCCCTACACTCCTCTCCCCACCCCTCTCTTCTCTTCTGTCTCTCTGTGTCTCTGTGTCTGTGTCTCTGTCAGTCAGTCAGTCTCTCTTTCTTCCCCCTTCCCCTCTACCTCCCCCACCCCCAGAAGCCCTATGTCACCTGTTGAGGGGACACCATGCAAGATAATCTCCCTGTGATTGTCTAGCAGGAAATGGAGCTGACATGCTTGTGCTTTTTGCTTGTCTCTTAACCTTTCTTATGTACCTTACCTTTAAGTACAGACCAAGAAAGGAGAGGACACATCTGGGAGCATTTGTTCCTCCTACCCTTAATTTTTTCTTAATCTCCAAATCAACTTAAGTGGAAGGGGTGAGTTTATCCCTTGATTTACTCTTAATAATTCCCCTGGATTATAGTTTCCTAGTTTTGTGGGTAGTATTTCACTTGTCTTTATGATTAAAATATATGAAAGTAAAAAATGGATACACCCTGAGACAATAATGTTAAGTGAAAGAAATCAGACACAGAAAATTAAATATTGCATGGTTTCTCTTATATGAGAAATCCAAATAAATAATTTAAAAAGAAAAATAAAAGATAGATGATAAGAAACATGGAGACAGGCTTTGCGAAAATGGGAAGATCTTCTTGTATAGGGGAGACAGGAAGGAGGGGAGAGGAAGGTGAAGTATAAAAGATCCAGATGCATCGGTTCTCCACAATGAGTGTATTTATTTATCCCAAACAAATATTAATGAAAGTAGAATATAGGAAGATGAAAGGAGAGAGAAATGGCCACCATAATTTAGGAATTCCTAAATGATTATACTTACCATGGAAACTGGTCATTCCAAATTCATTACTGAGTTAACAAAGAAGTTCTGATTGTTTGCTCCTAGTAAAGTGGTTGTTCTTTTGATTTGTTTCTGATTTATTTTGAAATAGAATATTAGTTCAGATTTTATATATATCCTGGAAGTTTATTTAAATGTATTTAGTACAAGGTCTAAGGGTCTCACTACACAGATCAGACTCATAGTGTTCTTCCTGGTTTCAGCCTCCCAAGCGCTGAGATTACAGGCATGTGTCATCACGCCCAGTCTCTATGCTGGAAGTTCTTGCTACTCAAAGTCTGGGCCATGGACCAACTGCATCCAACACTTAGGAGAAATTCAAAACCTCAAGTCCCTCCTTCCTCCACTGAATCCATACTTGCATTTTTTTCTCTTTTAAATATTTTCTTTCAAAATTTTATTTTGGTATAAAACATATTGGTATGTTTATAATACATACCAATCATAGTCATCATTGGAAGTTGATACATGCACTTAACACATTTTATTGCTTTTACTTTCCCTTCCCCACCCTTCCCTTCCCCACCCATCCATCTCTTGGTCCCTTTCCCATTTGCAATACATCTACTGCTCTGTTTCATATTTAAGTTTCATCTTGCTTTTTATGCTTTGTGGTTTTTGTATAAGAAAAAGAATTCAACATTTAAACTTGTATTTGATTTATGTCAATTAACATTGTGGTTTCAAGGCACATCCATGTTCCTAAAAATAACTAAAATTGTCCATCTTTGTGGCACAGTAGTGCTCCATTGTGAAGAAATACATTTCCTTTATCCATTCATCTGTTGATGGACATGCAGACCACTTTCAAGATTTAGAGTCTATGAGTTTTGTCACTGTAAACATGTAATATGATGTATTAAACTCTCTGGGGAGAATACATAGAAGGGGACTAGCTGGGTAAAATGGAATTTCTAGTTTTAGTCTTTTGAATAATCTTAACACTGATTTCCATAATAGTTGTACTAATTTATATTTCCACCAATGAAAATAGAGCAATTCCTTTCTCCCTGCAGCTCCACCAGCATTTATTATTAATGAATTTGATTTCTTGACAGTAGTCATTGCTTCTGGAGTGAGATGGAAGCTCTGTGTTGTTTTAATTTACACTTATCAAATGCCAAATATGTTAAACATCTTTCCATGTATTTGTTGGCCGTTTGGGGCTCTAGAAATAGCTCAGTGGTCTAAGTGCCTGCCTAGCAGGTGCAATGACCCAAGTTTGATCCCTAGTACCACAGCCCTGCTGGTCCAGAACCCTGGGCACATTGAGCCGGCCCCCAAAACTGGGTGTGGTGGCATACTCCTGTAATTTCAGTGCTGGGGAGGCTGAGATAGGAGGATCACTATGAGACTGAACTACGTAGCGAGATCCTGTACCAAATTAATTAATTAATTATTGGGCATTTGTACTTTTGAGAAGTATCTATTCATTTTAACTGTCCACTTTTTGATTGGGTCTTTTATTTTCAAGGAGTATAATGTTTTGATTTTTCCATATATTCTGGATATTAGTCCTCTGTCTGAAGAGTAGCTGATAAAACAATATTTCAATTCTGTAAAATGTCCCATAAGTATAAGTTTGAAAAACATTTTTTTTGCCACCATAGCCTTAAGGAAAGTTTTGACTACGTCAAATATACATATCTCTGGTATTCAGTAAACACTTATTATTTACTTTCACATTAGCCAGTGATAGTGTTTGACTTTGAATGCTCATGTTCTTAATCAAGATCTTTATAATTAAGATAAAGTCATTAAGTAGTTCTAGATCTAGTTTCCCTATCACCAGGCACACCTTAAATATTTTTGACAGATATATTATGTTTAAATTATGTTATTAAAGTTAGGCATTCATTTCTTTTGAAACCTGTCTAATGTATAGAGATAATAACAAAGAGATAATAAATACAAAACTCAGATGACAAATCTGAATTCAGACCTATGGCTCCTGCCTCATTAGTACTAATAGAGAGTTCGGTAATACTGTAGTATTTCTTTCAGGGGGGTTAGTTGATGGGGGCAGAGTCATAGCTTTTCGTCTGTACTTTCATTTTCTGATCATAGTGTTTTAGAAGAATCTAGGCTTTACTTATTCACCAGGCTTTCAATAGAGAATCACATTAATCCTTTTAAGCTCCTTATTCTAATGATTTATTTTGTTGAGAACCATAGTGATCCTCCTTTGAATTTTAATGATAGCTGGCTATTCAAAGATTCATTGTTTTGACTTCCTGTCCTTACCTTTGTTTCCTACATGTCTGTGGGGAACACCTGTCTAATACTGGATCTGCCACTGGTTCTCAGTGGCTTACCAGAGTCACTCAAGCCTATCTCTGAGTGTTAAGCTGAAATGCTGGCTACTCATCCATAAAAATAAATGTAGGATATATGTTCTCAAGATAGGCAGATAGACAGCAGAGGAGCAGATAAATGATTGAGTCATTTTCCAGTAGAAATGATATTTTGGATCTGACAGTATGTTGCTATCATTGTATAAAATTAGTGCAATTAGTACTCTTTATCATAAATCTATTGAGATGCAGTATTTATGGAAAATCTTATATATAAAAAAGCAGTTAAAAATTTGAAGGTGCTACATTTATCCAAAATTCTGGACCACGAAACTGTCGAGATCTCTGATCCTCCATTTCTCAATGTGTTAAATGGCAGTATTGTTTTCCAAGGACATAGTCATGGTCATTTCTGTTCAAGTGCTGCAAATCTTCAGAAAGAATTAGCAGGTGGACATAGCCATGCCATGTCTCAGATACAAGCATTGGAATTACATGTTATATTTTTAAAATCTAGGAGGTATCTGTGTGACATGGCCTTGAGTCCCTGTTTTACCTGCTGTGTAACTACACACAGAGAATTTTTCCCTTTTCCTTTTTATAGGTATCACTTAGGAACATCATGGGTTTTCAAGAATATATTATTCTAATATGAGATTTTTAACAACTACCCTGTATTTATGCATAATACATTTTGTGCTTTATCTTCAGGCTTCTGGACTTTGATTCAGACTATCAGGAGCTCTGGGATTGGCTGATTGACATGGAGTCCCTCGTGATGGACAGCCATGACCTGATGATGTCAGAGGAGCAGCAGCAGCATCTTTACAAGGTTAGAGCTACCATTCCTGCCTTTAACTTACTGTGGAAGATCTGATTAGCCTGACAAGTCTCTCTTTCTCTCTCTCTCAGGATATCTTTACTTTCATTGTGTGTATCATGGTGTCTGTTAGAATTCCCTTCCCTGTCCCCAAACTCATTTCCATCCCTTGTGTGCTGACAGGCTGCACCAACATCATAATTGCAAGAAAGTTCCCTTTATCACATTCTATTTGGTGTAATTTTATAGAAGGACAAAGATTTATCTTCAAGATGAATAGCAATAAATGAAACTGCATTAACAAATAGACTGGAGCAAAATGAAGGATAAATGGACTGGTAACATTTAACAAAATGTGTTTTGATTGGAGCCCTCAGGTAGAATCCACCCCTTAGATCTTCATAGAGAAAAAAGAAATTTGCCTTCTGCTTAGCTTTCTGCTACAAGGGTACTGGAATCATTCAATTTAATGTTTATTAGTGATACATAGAGAGACACTGTCATATTAAGTCAATACATTTTGTACAATTTAGGAAAACTGGCTTGGAACTCACATATTGATTGCAGACAATCCATCTGATGGCTACCTGTATTGCTCTCCATGTCTGCTAACTCACCCTTAGCCTAGTGTGTTTTACCAATGCTACTTAGTCTTGGTGGTTCTTACAAAATAACCATGTGACTGAAAAAAATGGCTGCCAGATTCACAATGCCTCAAAAAGCTGTCAGGGAGGTAAGAGGGACTTTCTACTGAAATATCAGACTGCAGTAAATCTTCCTCATTTAGGCAATTTTTATTGAAGTAATTCTGACAGTTGTCATCCTTGAATTGCTTTGAGCATATGGCATATTTCAAAGAGCAGATTGTGAATCATAAAAAATAAAATTAATAACTAACCACAGAATCAGCAACAGTATAATGACACAAAACAACTACTCTAGCTTTTTAAAATTTCTTGTAGTATAAGAAGTACATTCAAGGTCAAATAAAAGTTGTCTTCTTTCTTCCAATTTTACCATTTTAAATTGCCTTTAATAAATAATTTTAATTTTGCCTCCTCTAATGAGAGATGTTTATCGATCTAGTTGACCTTAAATTCCTTTAGGAATCATTTTACTTAAGATATAAGCACTCCAGGGACTCAGCAAATGGGGCTGTTTTACTTTATAAAGAATTCTGTCCAACACTGATCTAGGTTGTTGACTATTAGCTGGTTCCCGTATAGATAGCTGTTCACATTAACAACAAACCTATACAGTATATCATCTGGCATGATATATTAATAGAGCAGTGGTTTCAAGCTAATCTAACTAAAGGTAGATGATTTCATATTTCATGTCAAGTTCAAGAATCAGATATGAAAAATTCATACTTTCTTCTTAAGCTATTATCTCAGAATTTATTGCACTCATGATGCCAAATAACACTTCTTCTCTTCTATATGCATTTTGTGTTTTGCACATAAGCCACTATTTTTTCTGAAACACTGCTGTTCTTTTTCAAAATCACATTCATATAATTTACATAACAATTAATAGGAAATCATTGAACAAAAAGTGCAGTCTTCTTTTTCTGATGCTTTCCTTGTAAGCACTTCGCCTCAGAATTCCCATTTTGGCATCTTGAAGGCCATTATTCCACCCACTCAGTACTTCTGTGTTATAGTATTTTTCCAAACATTTTCCATACTGTGCTTTTTATTCATGACTCATGTCCTGTTATCATCCTTCTGCTTCTAGATGCTCAACAGTTAGACCAGCACTAACTTTACATTTAGCTTACAAGTAAAAGCTAAATGCAAAGTCTGAATTAACAAGTGAGGGCACATATCACAGGTCTGTAGGGTCCTTCTCTAGGTGAGCCCCCAAATTATTCAGAAGTCTAGAAATCTCCAAAGCAATCCTAAGGACACTGACTAAGGAGTCATTCAGAAAGGAGAGCGACTCCTGAATTAGAAAAACTGAGGAAAATTAATTTCAGGTCTTCTCCAAGAACCCCCAGGGATTCTCAGTTTAAGTCAGCATTTTCAATATCACATTCTTCTATTCTAATTTGCTTTTCCTGGAATCTGCTAAACTGATGGCTTGGGGAGATTTGTAGCCTATTGATCAGAAACCTTTGTAGAATAAAGCTTTCAGTTGGTTCACATGACTTCCTTGGCTTTAAAGACTACCTGAAATTTCTGTAATCATTTTTATCATTGTATTTGTTGTCCTGAAAAAAATATCAATATCTTATCAACATTCATGAAGAGCACTGTTGATGTTGGGGCAAGCAACTTTTCATTAGTTTGCAGGACCTTGCGCTACAGAATGTTTGCCATTTGTGTCATTGTGATGACTCAACAGGACCCAAATCCATTTCACAGCATTTTCAGTTCACCATAACCTATATATATATCATCTACATTTCTTAGAATGCATTATTAATACTAAGACAAATGCCTTGCACTTGTATTTTGTGCATGTGTGTTCTATATACAGTTGATATTGATCTAATAGTTGTTGAGTTACAAAATTAAGGATCAGAGAATGTAGCTCAGTGGTAGAGCACTTGCTTGGCATATATAAGGCCCTGAGCTCAATCTTAAGCATGCACGCATGCACACACACACACTCACACTTGAGGATGGAAATGGTGCTCATAATATCTAGCATAAATGAAAGGATGAGAGTGAAGCTTTCCAGAGATCTCCAGGTGAATGATGTAAAATCTCATGAAACTGCAGGCCAGGACCGAATCATCATTCTTGCTGCCACGGCATTTGAAACCTTTGTTCTTCTCTGTATGGATGGTTCTCTGTATTTCATCATTTAACTGCTTTCCTGACACAGATCATTATGCCTAGCCCCATATTTATGCATTTGTACAATCCTAAGTTGATCTCTGAGGTATATATTTGGAAATGTCAAATTAGAGAAAACCTAGTAAGATTTTCTAGTAGTCCAAGTGAGTGAAGCTGATTTACCATTTTCAATATTAAACACTACTTTCCTGACTCTATCTATTTTTATATTCTAGTCTCTGCTAGAAAATGACCTGGCATTACTTCCTGGATGTGGAACTTCCCTAGACTACACATTCAGCAGATCTTCACAGTAGTATACCTAATGTGTTATTTGTTTATCCAAACCAGCAAAATATACAGAGCATATAAAGGAAAAGAACTGCATTTAATTAAGAGAGAATACATTGACATGACCTGACCTAATTTATGGCAATAAGCTGTAAAGTCTATTTGCTGTTTAACCTATTTCTAGTTGTTTTTCAGATTGTTGGAGATGTAAGACTTTCTAACTAATGTTAGAGTACAATTTTCTGAGAGAAACCCCATTCTTAATGAAAATTAACCATTCCCTTAAAATATTCTTGGTCCTGCTTTAAGACAGTGAGCTGTATAATACTAGTATCTTCTCTCTCCACCTCTCCATAGAAAACTTCCGCACCTATTTGCTGATAAGCATTGCCAGGATCATCAGCCTAGAAAAGCAAACATCGTGCTTTCTCTTGCTTTCTTCCTCAAACTGAGAATCTCCTCCAAGGAGAATTTGCTCCCACTCTCTTACTTTCTTTCTCTTCATTCTTTCTACCTTCCTAAGTAGGACAGTTTAATTTGTCTAAAGTAACCACTGTGATTTTGAAAGTTCAGCTCCTATTTGGACTGGAGTTGCAAGCTAGAATTCATAATCACAAGGAGCTGTCACTCTGCTGGCCTGCATGTGCATTAACTATTAATGGAGAAATATTTAAAACCCACTCACAATGGAAAAGCTTCACTTTTTTCATTTCTATGGATCAAAAGTGGCATCATTCTTGGACTCAGGGAATCTCAGTCACCTCCACCCCCATCCTATAAATTTTATAGACTGAGTGACCTGAAAATATTTCAGCTCAAGCTGCTGCTGCTGCTGTACTGTCCTGCCCAGCAATCTCAGCTGACTTTGTAGTGCTTTAAAGGCAAGCACTGTCAGGATCTCCTTACCTGTGCATAAAGCACTGCCAATTCTCTGTTACTCACTGAACACAACTTGCAGAACTCCTGGTGATCCGGGGTTGATGTGAGATTCCAGAATGTAAGGGTTAGTTTAAGGACCAAATTCAGAAATTTTTGTCTGGTACTTATTGCTATAATTGAACATGAATTGCTTTCAGATAGCATGAAACTCTTTAAAACATCCCATGTATGGATGTGTTCCTTAATGAATGCCTTATCTGCTCCTTATGTATAAAATGTTAGTATGATTTCTAAATGGTTAAAAATAAGCTAGACATGGTGGTAGTACATGTGTGTAATCACAGTACTGGGGCAGTTAAGGCAAGAGGATGGCTGTGAGTTCTAGGCCACCCTGGACTACATAGAGAATTCAGAGCCAGCCTGAACTACAAAGTGAGACTGTGCCTGAAAAACAAACAGAAACAAAGAATAGTTAAGATTAACTTTCCCAGCTTAAAAATAATATGAGTACCAACTTCAACTAAGATATTTATACATCCAGGAAACTCACACTGATATTTTATATTTTATTTTAAGCTTCAGTTACACATCTAGTTCTGCATTATAAGGGGAAAATACAGGTTTTCTGTATTTTTCTCCATTGATGTAAGTGTTATTCAAAGATATTCTATATATAAAACAAAAAGGACCATTTTTTTCATAGCAAATTGTGTCAAACATATTAATTACATTTTTACCTTGCTGTAAATTTCAGTCTTAGGAAAGTAATAAAAATATTTTAAAAATATTTCAGGTACGGTGGCTCATTCCTGCAGTCCCACTACTTTAGTAGATGAGGCGTAAGGATTACCTGAGTCCAAGAGCTTAAAGCCAGCTTGGGCAATGTAACAAGATCCTAGCTCACAAAAATTTAAAAACATATAAATACATAATCAGAACTACAAAAACTATGCAGGGACTAAAGACCACTTCTATGAGAAGAATTACATGCCAGCACTTGAATTGTAAAGTCTTAAGCAGGATAGTTAATAAAGATGATCCTTATTTATTTAATTATTTACTTATTAGTTTCTTGGTGATAAAAGCAAGAAGTAATATGCTTAGTTGTGTAATTTACATTTTTCATGAGAAGAAGCATAATACTGCTTTTAAAGAAACTGATATTTATTATTTTGATATGAAAACATTTTCTTTAGAGTTTTTATATTTAAGGGCTTAGAATAACATGATTGAAAATCTGTACTACAGTATCTCTTATAAGTAAATTGGTAGCCATAATTCCTCTAGCAAGAGCACAAATTATTTTTCTGATTCCATTGGTAGGCAAAGTTTAGAGATTTTGAGCACAGCTCTCACCAAAGGTGATGGCTTTCAATGATAGTTTGGCCAAATGGGAAAAGTAGGGTATCAACATGATATGTTGGAGGGCCGGCCAAATAGCTCAGCAGATTAAAGCGCCTTCAAGCAGGCACAAGGGCCAGGAGTTCAATGCCCGGGTCTGCCGTGCCAGCCCTGCCCCTGGATTGCACTGAGATGGCAATTGAGATGGGACATGGTGGCATGCACCTATAATCCTAGCACTTGGGAGGCTCTAAACAGGTGGATCACTACGAGTCCAATCTAGTAGTGAGACCCAGAACACCCTGTAGACCTTTCCCTAGAAATACAAAAAAAAAAAAAAAACCCGTGATATGTTGGAAGAGAATATTAGAAAAACAGGAAAAATTAGTTAATTTAATCAAACAGAAAAAATAAAAATGAGTTAATAAAAGCAATGGGTAGATGGATAAACAGATTTTTAAAATGCTAAAAGTATAAATAAATAAAAAATTAAAGACTAAACAATATGAGAAAGACAATTTAGAAATAGCAAAGAAAAGGAAACTTTAAAGGAGCAAGGAAGGATGGGAAAATATTACTATACAGAATTTGGGTGTGAGTTAAAAAGTAAGCATCATTTTTTGGGTTTTTTTTTTTTTAGTATTAAATTTTTTTTAATGTATTTTGTGCAGGGCCTCACTACACAGCTCGGACTCGTAGTGATCCTCCTGTTTTCAAGCCTCCCAGCACTGGGATGGTAGGTGTGCCCCACTATGCCTGGACTCTGTTGCCTGCTCAGCATGTCCAGGGGCAGGGCTGGCATGGCATGTTGTGTGAGGAATCAAACCCTGGCCCCTGCACTTGCCTAGTCAAGCTCTTAGTCCGCTGAGCTGTCTCGCAGGCCCTAGCATTATGATTTTTAAAAGAAAAATATATAGAATGCAATTAGATATTCTGAGGAATAAGAAATATACTGTGGAGGAAGATCAGTGGGACATAACTGATTTATTTCATAACTATTGGTGGCTAAACAATGTTGTCATAATTATGAACTCATCATAGAAAACAGGTTGATCACACTATTCCTATATTTTATAAATTCACAAATTTCAACCATCTGGAATACATACCTTTCATTTTCTTCTGGATTATATTGACCGAAATTATTTCAGATGTGGCTAAATACACTTGTGACTGAACTTGAGCTCCTAAAAATGTAGTATTTGCCTGCTTTATAATTCAGGTCATAGTAGGTAGGCTTAACATAGAAAAAAATTCATTAATTTAACTATTTTTATAAGTTGGTTCATAAAAGAGAAACAAATATAAAAATTGCATTATGTTTAAGTAGGCCTTATTGTTTGAATTTCAGCACCAAGTTTTACACATTAACTCTGATTGTTCCAAATGAAATAAATTACTAGTTATTGAAGATGTCAGAGTAAAAATGTACCAGATATATTAGGCACAAGATTTAATGATTTTTTTTTACTTCTTTCCCAGTAGATTAATTGTATAACCTAATTATATGTTAGATTAAAACTTCATTAAGATAAGAAGAATATGCTTAAAATCATTATAATATTTGAAATAATATTATCTGGTCATTTTTTAAGTGTTCAGAGTAGCAAAAATCGAGGCTGTTTCTACTCTGGTCCAGAAATGAATTTTTGTTCCATTTTTGTTAAAATTCAAAATGTTTTTAGATTAACTGTGTTATTAATTTGATTTTAGATGAATCAATATTTGGTATGAAGACTTAAGGGTATTTTTTCTGGTTGGTTTCTTCATTATTATTATTTTTATATAAAGAGCAAAAAACCCATCCTGAGAATGTGTAGGAAAAGAAAAAGTAGATGATTGTGATTTTTGAACCATATATGAAACATTGTTCATGCTGGATGCTATACTTCCTACTCGAATCACCAGGGAAAGATATTAAAAGACCCGGATGCCAAAAGACAGTTGGCCCTGTCTGTGGAGGGGCAAGGAGAGCAAATCGCGCCAGCAGTTTTTGTGTCTTGCGAGTGAGCTACTGTCCGGAAGGTGCGTTGGCTCTCCGGGCTGGCTTCTGTGGCATTGTGCAGCTCTCTCTCTCCCCGGCCTGGCCAGCTCTGGCCTAGAGTGGATCAAACAAGCCGTGGGGAAAGTTCCCCTCATTTGCATCACTTCTAGACAGCCCTGTCGTACTCTTTGCTGACAGGAAATCACTGTCTTTGTCACCTTTTCTCAGGGCCCTCCTTTTGGCAGAGATGGGCCATGTGACCACGCTTAATCACAACAACGGGGCTGGCTCCGGACTCAATGACATATTTTCCTCAGCACTTCAGTAAAGGAGTCAGTAGGAAATGACTACATTCATTTTAGAGTGAAAGATAATTAAAACTTGAAGGAGTCATGCTCCAGTCTGTGGAATTATGATTCCAACTGAAGTTAGTTTATCAAAAACTTATGAAAATCGTTTGCCTTCTGCAAGTGTTTAAAAAATAAACTTTGAGTAGTAAGAATTGGGTATGTTAGAGGGTTCGGAAAGAAGGCAGAAAGAGAGGGTGTTTGGGTGGAGGGAGGAGAGAATGGAGGAGAAAAACAGAGAGGAAAATCATAGCAGGAATTAGCTCTGTTTGAAAAAGCAACTTAAATGGGCTGAACTTCAACACTTGGGACTGAGGGCCGGAGCATGTAAAATGCTTACTTAGATGATATGAATAGGACACTGGCAAACAAAAGCAGCAGTGTGCTCCTAGAAAACTGTGCTTAAAGGAGTTTCCTTGGCAACAGAAATGCAGTTCCAAAAGTAGACAGAACTTTCCTCAGAAAACATACTATTAATAACAACCTTCCGGAACAACTTGGAACAATTTGACGACTTGGCAATAATAATGCCAAGTGTTCTGCAAATTAATCTAACACATAACAGTTACATTTCTCTTGCCTGTGATTCCTCTGGACCCTGCCTAGGATGCCTTACTTTTCACTAATACAAAAGTAAAGAATAGTTTTAAATGCTATTATGGAAAGGAAACAAAAAGAAATACTATTGGCCCGTAATTATACTCAACCTTCAGGAATCTATCAAGAAATCTTCATTTGATGAGATGATTTTATTTCAATAAAAAGTATTATGTTTAATATCTCATTCCAACAAAGAAGCTTCTTCAAAAAAACTTGGGAAAGGGTTAACTGCCTGTGACGTGCTGCAATGGGAAGCACATCTGAGGATATTGATTATATAAATGGGATACTTTGCTAAATATGTGTTAAGTGTTATTTTTGAAAGCATCATCATTTCTTGTCAGGCCAGAGAATAAACTAATCTTTGGTCTATTTGGCCAATGGGAATCATTTGAATTCTCCTGAAGGCTATCCATTTGCCAGCCAAAGAGTGCTCCCCTACTCTGACCTTTCCTGAATCCTTGGATCTAAAGGTTAAAAGTAATCAATATCTCATTGTGCTTCTTGGCTTCAAGGTAATAAGTAATAACCATCATGTTAAAATCCAAATGATTACAAATTGCATTGAAATGAGTTGACCGGTTAAGGAGATTTTATTAATTGCAATCAGGATAATCATTCAAGTTTGCTAGAAAAAGTTTAGATTAAATTGAAAAAAAAATTCATCCTTTAACTTTCTGAAAATTTTTTTTTCTTAAATATGGAGCACTTCATGAATTTGTGTGCCATCCTTGTGCAGGGACCATGCTAATCTTCCTGTGTCACTCCAATTTTAGTATATGTGCTGCTGAAAATTTTTAATTAAGTAGGAATGTGCACTTTTTATTCCTATGTTAAGTTGAGAGCTTTGGATTTAAACCTAGATATTTGTAGATTCTCATTTGAACTCCACACGATAAGTTAAAGCAGCACTTTAATTTCTAAGAAGAAAGAGCATTTGGTTCACTGTCTTCTTTGGCTTCTGAAGCACTCAATACTACAAATGTATTTCAAGTCAGTGACTTAATGTAAATGTCCCTCACATACTTCATAGCATTCTTTATTTTTATTATTATTTTTAATGTATTTGGTTCTTACAGGGTTTCACTATGCAGCTCGGACTCATAATGATCCTTCTGTATTCAGTCTCCCCAGTGCTGGGATTACAGGCGTGTGCCACTATACTGGGACTCTGGCCAGCTCAGTGTGCGCTGAGGGTGGGGCTGGCATTGCATATGGTGCTCGGGATCAAATCATGGTCCCTGCGCTTGCCTAAGCAGGCACTTTAGTCCACTGATCTATCTCGCCAGCCCCCATTTAAAAAAAAATGATATAGATGTAATTGGTTCAGGGTCTTGCAGTACCAGGGACTGAACACAGAATTCTTTATTTTTAAAGAACAGGCTAGAAAAAAGTTATACAATGTATGATTAAACTTTACAATTTTGATATAAATTTGGAATTATTTATTTTGTTTTAAAAGGAGTACCATACCAAAGTTTAAAGATGAAAACCAAGTATTTTGATTGACAATACGGTATAGGAGTAAAAAGCATAAATACTACATTTAGTGTTCCATGTAACTATATCACAAAAACATTGATTAATATAACTATAAACTTAAGGAAGTATATTAAATATGTATGGTCTTGAGCCCAAATATTTTATATTTATTATTCATCCTAGTTTTATAATATATTAGAATATCATATACGTTGTTCTAAAGCAGGACTCTATGACTAGAAATTGGAAAAGTCCTAGTACCTATTCACAGTAGATTTTAAGCATTGAAGAGATAAGCTTAATCATAGTGCTTTCATATATAAATTCATCAATTATTTTTTGGTTCTGATCTGATAACTACCCTAACTGTAGAAATAAGTAAATCAGTAGATTGTAATATCTAAAGGATTTCAGTTTTGAATCATCTCACCTATTCCCATTATTAAATATCTGTGCTTCCTTAAATCTTACCCTTAAGATTCATTTCTTTGGGGTAAAAAGAATACACTGTATTGAACAATATTCTGTGGAAGCATGGTGATGTTGGTGAGTTGTATTGGATTAAATGCCAATCTTAGCACTTAAATTAGGTGTGTGGGTACTTTCTAGGGCAAGTAGTTTCTGGGCTGGCACTTATGCCATTGAGCTGTCTCCCTGGTCCCCAGAAAGTAGTTTCTGACAAAAAAATAAAGCAAAGGAAATAAGAACAAATATTGTCTACTTAAGCATTTTATGAAAAGGAGGATGTTTTCATGCATATGCATTTGTGAGTGTGTGTGTGTGTGTGTGTGTGTGTGTGTGTGTGTATACTATCAGACAAGAGTAGGATGGAGATAGAAATTAATATTGGTTAAATCTTACTATTTGATTATACCAAGGACTACTCACCTTGTCCTAGTTAATATTTGTGGCCGGCTCAGCCTGCCCTGGCGCAAGGCTAGTGTGGCATGTGGTACCAGGGATTGGACCGCAGTCCATGTGCTTTCCTAAACTTGCCTATACATGTGCTTTAGACAGCTGAACTATATCTCACCAGCCCCTAGTTAACATTTAGAATGATCCTGTTTTCCCTATTTCACAAACTCTGAGCCTAAACCACAGAGAAGTTAAATGACTAGCCTAAAAGCACTAGTTTCTCAGTCATGATGCTGTAGTGGCTAACAGTGGACTGTTTGTTATTATTGAATGCTCTTCAAGGTTCAGCATTACTGGAAGGCTATAGTGAAATAACAAAACTCTCCAAATCTGAGTCTTAAAGCTACAAAGATTTATTTCTCGTGCTTCTTACATGTCCATAATAGATTGACTAATGGCCCTGCTTAGCATTACCTTCACTCCATGACTCAGACTTACAAAGTAGCTACCTTCTTAAATAGTTTACTTACTATTCCAAAGAGTAAAAGGAACTCAGGAAGATCTCATGCTGACCATTAAATCTAACACCTAGAGGAGACACGTTCCACTTCTACTCAAAATTGTTGACCAGAACTAATCATGTGGCCCCAAGCAATTTCAGGGAATATGGGAAGTGAAGTTCTATCATGCGCTTTCGAGGTAGACAGAAATATTTCTTCCAGTAACTATCACAAGAGCTAAGTAAATGAGTCCAGTTTTGAACCCAATATGGATAAGCCTAACACCCATAGTCTTTCCTTCATGTTCTTTGCCTACCCGCTGCGACCCCATATTGTCTTTTCTTAAACAGGTAAAATTAATGTAAGAGTATTTTTCCACACCTTACATGAGCTTTTTGTGATAACATAGAAAGAAGGGCCTCATGTTATGTGATACATTTATAAAGACAACATGATGCACTTTGGTTGGCTCTTTCAGGGTCATCAGGGTGTCCTGGGAAAGCTCTCAAACTTTCTTAAGCACCTCACCACACTGGTGGTGGAAATGTTGCCTGGGGAAATGTTGCCGTGTTGATTCTCACAGGAGTCTCCTCTATTCTTTCAGATTCAGGAAAGCTGAAAATATTTATGCTTTTTTGTGTGGGGAGATGCACTAAAGGCAGAGTTGCCCTAAGAAGTTGCTGAATAAGAGTTCCCTTGGAGAGATACTCTGTAGGAATATCATTTGCTGAAAAACCATCTGCCAGTCCTGTTAAGGAGACAGTTTCACTTCTCAGAAGCAAGGGCATCCCTAAGCATATTTTTAATAATATAGCAGTTCATGAAGCTCATACATTCTTAAACTAGGTATTTCTGTGACACTCTATCCCTAATGAGGCACACTGGGGTGAGCTAACAGAATAGAGTGGTGATCCTGCTGAACCTTAATTCATCTACATAAGATAAAATACCTGTGTGTGTGTGTGTGTGTGTGTGTGTGTGTGTGTGTGTGTGTGTAGGAAGAGAGAGAGAGAGGGACAAGGAGACAGAGAGGAAGAGGGAGAGGAAGAGGAAGAGAGAGACACAGAGAGAGAGAGAGAGAGACAGAGAAAGACAGAGACAGAGAGACAGAGAATAGAGAGACAGAGAGACAGAGACAGAGACAGAGAGACAGAGACAGAGAAAGAGATAAAGAGAGAGATTTGTGTAGTTAGGAAGGTGCCAACCAGGATATTACCCTTATACCCTTTTTTGTGATGTCAATTTCAGTTTTTACCTCTAAGAAAAGAGGTCTAGCCTTTCTCCAAAGGATCTATATACACTCCTGAAACTCATCTGAACTATTTCATCTACCTCCCTAGTCATTGATCCCAAATGTTCATAAACATTTGCATGAAGAAAATTTATTACTTTTATCAACTTTGTCATTTTAGCTATTGAAAACCAAGAATTTTGTGGAAGTATACACACACATGTTTATGTATACACATGACATGTGTTCATATATGTGCACAAAGTATTAACTTGTTTCATCTTTTAAGAACATTTTCATTGGAATTGAATTTGGATGAAGCTGGGTTCCTTGGACCAGATATGGTGGTAGTCCCAAGACGCTGAAATCATGCACATATAAATAACTATGAAAAATTCCTTCATATATGCCAAGTTTCAGTCTGGAGCACATTTCTGCTATAAATCTTGGCATACTGGATTTTTCTAGCATCATTACAATAGTGCTACCTCTTTCAATATTTGCAAGTCCCTCTCTGAGAAACACCTCCTTCATAATAATAAAGCTACTGGTAATTTTTTATTAGTTAAATATATGTATTTTTAAATAAAGATGATAAACTCAGACTTTGCAAGGCATATTTGAGAATGAATGATTATTCGATTCCACATTTCAAGAGGACAAATCTCATGTTTGTGTTGTTTACTGATAATATCTCCAATGCCTAGTTCAATGCCTGATACATAATAGAAAACCAACAAGTCTATTTTGAAAATCATATTTCCAATAAGGCTTATTTAATAATTAAGCTCTTGAGAAGAGCTATGCCAGAATTCTATTGCTTTTCAAAAACAGGTTTTATTTTCATACATTTGTACATTCTGAATATGTAAGTCTATGAAATGAAACCAAATCTCTCTCTTTTTTGATAAACCTAACTACAGTAAGACCAATTCTTAATACTCAAAATGCTAAAGTTTGGCCAGGTTGATACCAGCATGAAATAAAGAGTGGTATGAAAAGAAAAATAGACAGAAGATTAGGACACAGACACTCATGTCTGATGTATAAATATACAACTCATTGTCATAACTCTATGGGTAATCTCTAACCTCTAAAACTGTAACAGTCTGTTATGTTCTTGAATTTTAGACATGTGTCAGTATGATCACATATGAGAATAATATTTAGAATACAAACATGACACTTAAAAATCAAACAATAGGTGTAGGTGAATATGGACACTCATTAAATTAGTAGATCTTTGGGCATCTACTAAAAATATAATTAGGAAATGGATGAGAAAAATGGGGTATTTGGACTCAATCTAGCTCTTTTTTTTAAATTTAGGACAAGGTCTACAGGGTCTACAGGGTCTCACCTTGTAGGTCAGACTCATAGTGATCCTCCTGTTTACAGCCTCCCAAGTGCTGAGGTTACAGGTGCACACTACCAAGCCCAGTCTCAATCGCGTCTCAGCACGCCCTGTGGGCCAGGCTGGCACAGCAGGCCCAGAGTGAACTCCTGGATTAATCCACTGAGCTATTGGCTGGCCCTCAGTCTAGTTCTTGAATCCAGGTCACTCCTGATGTAAGTGTGGGGTGGGCAGGAGTCTAAAAGAGGGGCCCATCTTTTCAAAGCAAATCAAAATTTGAAAACTTAAACATTAAATGTCCCTGCTTTAATGCCAGAAAAGGGCTGAAACACGCTTTTAGAACTTTATAGCATTTTTTTCACTTAAAAATGTTTATACTATTCATAATTTTTCAAAATTTATGTTATTTGTTATATCTTAATATGTATTTGCACCTAGCTATTTATTATATAGTTTTGCCTAGTGATTGTAAAATTTAATGATTTTAAGCAATTAAAAAAAGTTGGAAAATGTGCCATTTAAAATTGGAATTTGAGTTGAGCATGGTAGTGCACGCCTATAATTCCAGCACTCAGGTGGCTGAGGCAGGAAGATTGTCATGTGTTTGAGGCCAGACTGAATTACATAGTGAGTTTAAGGCTAGCCTAACCTACATAGCAAGACCGTGTGTCAAAAAAGTTAAAAAAAAAAAAAACAAAAAAAACAACCAGGGAACTTGATAAAGACTTGTGATAAATTCATTTCTTTGCCTTATTCATGTGCGCCTTGACTTCTTTTTTGAGTTGACTGGCATCCCATTGGATTCTGTCCTTCTTACTCAGTTTTCATCAGCTGGCACACACTGAGACTTGAAAATACGTGTGAAGAACATTCCTGTCTGCATTATTTTTGTATCCTCTTCCTGTCTTCTGCCTGGCGGTTCTAAAGATCCATTCTGCGAAACACTGCTTGTCATATAAACTATGAGCAAAAAATCCTCATGTTCACTAAAATTTAAGTATAAATAAGTCTCTAAGCATTGAGCTAATTGAAATTTTTTTCGACAGCATGGAAATGTAGCAGAATAATTCAAATTTGGGTAGAATTTTACAATCTATGTTTTGGTGATAGCTTCACAAAGCTCTATCCATTAATCTTGAATCAGGAAAAGGTATAACACATGGAAACAGTGTCAGAAGCCTTCTCTGCTTACCAAAAGATTCAGGGATACCATGAGTAATACCAGAAGTTTCTTGTGACAGCCAACTTTTATGGGAGTTTTGCTCTCAAGTTCAGGAAATAGTTCCCGAAAGTTGATTGGAACCCAAAGATTTTTGTTTTGCTTGGAATTATGGTATTTTTTAACTGAGTTGAATAATTGTGTTCCCTGTCTATTGCCCATACTACTGCTCAGACCTGTACCCTGCTGGAGTGGGCATTTCCCCAGGGTTACGTAGTGTTTTGCATTCAATATGTACTTTCTGAATGGAATCAACTGCTTAATGACTATTTTTCTTCTGACTGTGCCAAAATTAATCTCTTAGAAATTTTTGTATATTTATTTATTTCCACAGAAAGTGAGAATTTCAGTGGAGTTTCAGGACTGCATGTGACCCCAAAAGCACCTTCATTTCATTTCCTCTTTCAAGGATTGTTTTTTATTCATTCCAGATAGAAGAGAATTTGTCCTCCATTAAAGATCTTTCCAGAGGGAATTTCACAACCTCCCATTAAAATGTTTAACAACTCTCCTTGCCCTGAAACTCTTCTTATATTTAGTGTAAATCCCCTCTGTTGTTAGATTTAATTATCAAATCAACCAGATTCCATGCTTTATAATTAAATTTCTTCTCTGTTTCATATTTCTTTCTTAATCTTTTGCAGTTTTCTTTTTCAGGTTAAAAATATTTTAAATCATTTGTTTCATTCTTATCCATCCTCCCCTTGAAGTTACTTCATTATAGAAGAAAATATACTAATATTTAGAGACTCCTGGTAAATCCATATATTTGAACAGCTTTAACAAGCTCCATGGATTTCTCTCCCAGATTTTTCAGCTCTCTCTTATTAGTGGTTAATAAAAGTGTTCACGGACGGTTTAGAAGAAGAATGTGGCCTGTCTGCAATGGTTCAACTTACAGTATATACCTCCAACAAGTTTAGAAAGAAAAAACGACAAAAATCAATCCCCCCAAAATCCTTTTCCCACTTAGGAACATAACTGCTTTTTCTCCCAGTGGATGCATAATACATTATGTAAGAGTTAGCATCGTGTTTTTGGCTCCATTTCCACTCAAAGCATGCACAATGTGATAGTTTCCTTGGCTTATTGTTGTGTATGTGACTTGCTATTTTTAATACATTGCTTTTGTCTCTTTATCATGGCTTCTTACATCTGTTGTTATGAAAAATGACATAAAGTTTTTAAACATAAAAAGAAGTGAGAGAAAAAGAGATGGTAAGAGACAAACAACATTTCAAGGGTATGTGAGGTAGGGAAACAGGAGAAAAGTCACCATCAAAAGAAACTGGCAACAGCCTCCGCAAGATAAATGGGAAAGAGGGCCTGAACAAGTGAGTTCAGTCTCAGAGAGAAAAAATAGTCATGAAGCTACACAAAGCATTTTTAAGTCAAAGGGAACTTGGTGCTTTCTTCACAAAAATTTAAAACCTTTTATGCTTCGATTTACAAACCGAGGAAATGGGGGATACAAATGCCATGAAAAGTAGTTAAGATGTGTGGGATTCACCTGATGCTTGGTAAGTAGTATGTGCTCAATATGGAGTATGAAGTCATAATTGACAAACTTGGCCTGCAGGTCAAACCCAGCCCACAGCCTATTTGTCAAATAAACTTTTAGTAGAAGAAAGCTATACGTTCATTTATGGAATTGTGGGTGCTTTTAAAGCAGGGTTGAGTAGTTTGAGCAATGTTTATATATATGATCAGCATACCCAAACCATTTCAGTGAACATTGTGCAGAAAATGTTGGCTAATCCCTGATATGAATAACTATTATAGAAACACTTTAGGAATACACATTATTCTTCATTGTGGAATGATTTTTCTAGTTCAATCTTCTGTCCACTATAATGTAGTGACACTTACTGAATATCATGCTTTTGCCCAGGGTTCTAATTTTCCTTTTGTAGCAATCCAAATTCCTGCTTGCTTTTCAGTAACTATTAAAGGTCAATTGGCTCCTTTGACCACCAGGTGGCCTCCTATACTCTAGTGAGCTTGTGGGACCCAAAGAAATTCAGAAAGTGGATCTAACACGCTTACTTGGACTTTGGCTGCCACTGTGCTCTGTTAGGACTTAACTGGTGACTTGACTGCTCTTAAATCAAGCTATCAAACCTACATTCCATATTTTGCCCTAAAGCATAACTTCCCAATTGATTTAGAAAATAAGTTGTAGATCAGAGCCAGAAACAGTTAACAGTGTAAAAGTATTTAAATGTGTACTCATACCCACACCCCAAAGTGGATTTCTAATAAAGAAGTTAGGTTATCACTTTAGTATTTGTGCTCTGAGTCAGTCCCACTCATATGTATGCAGGACTATTTCATCTGGAAGCTTCTTCCTGGAAAGACAAAGGCCACTGATGTTTAGATCTCCAGATATTAATCTCTCAAAGAGAATCAATGGACTTTATGTTGATGCCCCAGTTTGTATTTTATTCTATATATCCTTTTTTGAGTTGTCTTTGGGCTTATTTTTCAGTTTCATTAAATACCATTTTAGAGAAGAGATACGATAAAGTGCTGGAGAAGGAGGCCAGATTCCTCCTGGGCAATAACTCTTGATTTTTTAGATCTCATTTTCTTCATCTGTTATGTGAGGCAGATGTTCTGAGTGGCTCTAAAGTCTTTAAATTTCAGCTCGCTCTCTCTCTCTCTCTCTCTCTCTCTCTCTCTCTCTCTCTCTCTCTCTCTTACAAAGGAGGGAGAGCAAAACTCTTCTCTCTTACAATGTAGGCAGGCTACTACCTAGGCTGGGTGTAGCATTCACACCATCTCCACGCCTCCTCTCCAACTGGAGGAGGATGTTTACAAGGTGAGGACCCTGGCTGCCTAGTATGTTAAACTTCTAAATTTCTCAAGTTGACACAATGTATCAAGCACTGCGTTCCTGTACCAGTTCTGGTTGCTGCTGTCTCTTAGGAACACTGGTCACTGTGATGAACATTGTAAAAACCAGTCCCCAATTGATAAGCCATTCTGTCTCTGTACTTTTTGCTTGCTTATCCCATATAAGCACGAGAGCACCAGGGATCAGGGCCTGACACTTTGGGAATGATCCTGATCAGCGTGCTGCTGTACATCAGCATTCTCTCTTTGGTGGAAGATATCAAAGATTACTTTGACCAGTTATTGACTTTTCTATAAGAAATCTGGCAAAGTCAGAATTTTCAGAACACAATTTCATGGCTGGGAAGATAGATCAGTGGTCTAAGCACTTGCCTGGCAAGCGCAGGGACCCAAGTTCAATCCCTGGGACTATAGGTGCTGTGCTGGCCCGGAAACTGGGTGTGGTGGTGCATGCCTGTAATCACAGCATTGGGGAAGCTGAGACAAGATCACTACAAGTCTGAACTGCAGAGTGAGACCCTATATCCAATAAATAAATAAAATTTTAAAAACCACAATTTCGAAGACCAATGAACTTAATATTTATAAACATAAGAAGTGTAATTCATAATGCTACCATGCCTTTATTCATTTCACAAATATATATTTTATGAAACTTCCTAATCCCTTTGCTTTCTATTTTATTTTATTCTGTAATATAATTATTCAATTGAATTATCTATTTTTCATCT
>NW_004524662.1:7141242-7158146 GCF_000260255.1 Octodon degus | reverse complement strand
CATACTTGAAGCCAGTCGAAAGATTGTACGTACTTGAATTCATCAAAATAACCCAATATAGTCCAATAGTCTATAGTAGTAGAGGGTATTCAGCAGAATTGGCAATTGTCCAAAGTTGTTGACTTTAGCTTTTACAACTCAGCATATGGCATTACTTTTATACCTTGTGGTTACACTTTTCTGCTGGATGGTTAAGACCAAGTTAAAACAAGACCTATAACTAAAAATGTAACTTTTGTATCTGACAAGGTCAGTCAAATCCCCTCAGGATTTATCCTGAAACCATGTACAGCACCCCATACATCTTTTGTCAGTTTCAGCCATTGGATAAGTCATTGCTTGACCAATTTGCTCTCTGTGAAAGCCTGAGAGAATTTTTTTCTCATTAAGTGACTCTCCTTAGGCACATTATACACACTGATCACTTTCCTCTGTGGCCCCATAATCTCCTTGATCAGAAAATTTGGGACACCACTGATTACATATTGTCAAAGCACAGGTTCTCTTATGTCCTGAGTCCTCACTGACCTTGAAGGGCTAGGGCCAAAATATGGACTATTGTTGTAGCCCCTCTATTTCTCTAATATTTGGTCGGCAAACTTTAGTTGCTAAGCATCCAGAAGAGAAACTTGATATTATTACCCTGTAACAGAGACAGTTGAGCTTAATATCACTATCTGTCTGAATATCAAATGCCTTAGACATAACATAGAACAGGTATTTTCCAACAACCATGGATATGCTAAAATTTAAATCCCTATAGAATGTTAAAAACCAAACATTTTTACACAGAAATTTAGAAATCAAACCATATACAACATTGTAGCAGGACAATCCCATGACATTTTTTTGTCACTTATTTTTCTTTATTATCTTTTTCTTTATTTATTTTATTTTTACAAACATTTACATTAAAGAGGGTATAGCAATATTTGATATGACATTAGAAGCAGTATGCATTTAGAAGACCAAAAAGACAAGTATTTCAAACATGGTTTTTATATCACATATTTCTATCCTCAGTGTAGTTGCTTAGTTTACAGGTATCAGAATATATAGTTAGGATGAGAATTCTAACAATTAACTGCTAGTTTTAAAAACCTGATGGAGAGTCTTAGGACCATTGCCTTAACCATCTTGTTTATATAAATGTATGGTTTTGCCCCTGCCGTATTTCCTAACTTTTCTACTTTCTCTCTCTTCATTGTTTAATCATTAAATTCTTGCTTTCCATTTAACTGTGTTATACCTTTCAATTTTTATTTCTTCTTTGTATTGTCTCCCTTCTTACACAAGGGAGACAATGCAATATTTACACATGTGGGTCTGGTTTACTTCACTTATGACTAGATCATCAAGTTGCATCCACTTATATATGAAGGCTTCGAGTTTCTTTTTCTTTTTTTTTTAAATTTTATTTATTTGTGTGTGTGTGTGTGTGTGTGTGTGTGTGTGTGTGGCCAGCTCAGCCCACCAGGGGGCGGGGCTGGCTGGCATGTGGTGCTGGGGGATTGAACCGCGGTCCCTGTGCTTTGCTAAGCTGGTTCTAAGTAGGTGCTTTAGACCACTGAGCCATCTCACCAGCCCCGAGTTTATTTTTCTTTATACTTGAGTAATACTCCATTGTATAAAAATACCACATCTTTTTGATCCATTCCTCAGGTGATGGGCATTTTGGTTGTTTCCAAGATTTGGCTATCACAAATTGTGCTGCTATAACATAGGCACACATATATCACTATGATATGATGTTTTTTGTTCCTCTGGGAAAATTCCCAGAAGAGGGAAATTGAATGGGATTTCCAGTCCTACTTTTTTGAGGAGCCTACACACTTATTTCCATAATGGGTGCACCAGTCTACATTCCCACCAGCAGTGGAGAAGGGTTCCTTTTTCCTCACAGCCTCTCCAACATTTGTTGTTCGTTGATTTCTTTATGATAGCCCTTCTTTCTGGGCTGAGCTGGATTCTCAGTGTAGCTTTAATTTGCCTTTCACAAATGGCTAGTGATATGGAACATTTTTTCATGTATTTATTTGCTTCTAGAATTTCTTCCTCTGAGAAGTGTGTACTCATCTCAGATGCCTGTTTCTGAATTGGGTCTTTAAATTTGGGGCTCTAATGTTTTTTAGTTCTTTATAAATTCTAGATAGAAGATCTTTGTCTGAGTGCTTATTAGTTAAAATTTTTTCCAAATATGTGTGTTGTCTTTTCACTTTCTTGGTAATTTCTTTTGACATGCAAAACCTTCTCAATAAGAGGAGGTCCCAGTTGTTAATTCTTTCAAGTATTCATGTGCAGTTTGTTTTTTGTTCATGAAATCTGCCTACCCCTATGTCTTCAAGATTTCTTCCTACTTTCTCTTCCAGGAGATTTGGTGTTTTTGTTTTAATGTTTAAATCTTTAATCCATTTTGGCTTTAGCTTACTGCATAGTGATAGACGGGAGTCCAGTTTAGTTTTTGGCATGTAGAGTGCCAGTTTTTCCAGCACCATTTGTTAAAGAGGCTATTTTTCTTCCAGTAAGCATGTTTGGCCCTTTTGTTGAAGATAAGGTGGCCGAGTGTGTTTGTAGTTGGATCTGTGTCTTCTAATCTATTCCACTGATCCTCAGGTCTATTTTTTTCCAATACCATACTGATTTTATCACAGTACCTTTGTAGTATAATTTCAAGTCAGGAATTATAATGCCTCCTTCCTTGTCTTTGTTGCCCATGATTCCTTTACCATTTTAGTTTTTTTCTGGTTCCAAATAAATTTTAGGAATGATTTCTATAGATTTGTGAGGTATGTTGGTTGTAGTTTGATAGGGATTGCATTAAATCTGTACAGCAATTTGGGGGGTATGGCCATCTTCACAATGTTGGTTCTTCCTATCCAGGAGCAGGGAATATCTTTTCATTTTCTGAAATCCTCTACAATCTGTTTTTTCAGAGTACTGTAATTTTCATTAAATAGATCTTTTACTTCTTTAGTTAGATTAATTCCTAATATTTCATTTTCTGGGGTGCAATTTAAAAAGTATTGTTTCTCTAATTTGCCTCTCAGTGTGTTTGTTATCTGTGTAGAGGAATGCTATTGACTTTTGGTATTGACTTGTATCCTGCTATGCTACTGAATTTGTGTATTAATTCTAGTACCTTCTTGGTGGATTTTTGTTTATTTATTTATTTATTTTTTTTGGTCTTCCAATTAGAGTATCATGTAATCTGCAAATAATGATAGTTTAACTTCTTCTTTACCTATTCTTATTCATTCTATTTCTCTCTCTTGTCTAGTGGCTCTCGCTAATGATTCCAAAACTGTATTAAATAGGAGTGGTGATAGAGGACACCCTTATCTTGTATCTGATCTGAGAGTAAAAGATTTCAGTTTTTCCCCATTTAGAATTATGTTAGCCATTGGATTGTCATAGATGGTTTTTATCAGATTGACATAGAGGCAATCTATTCCAATTTTCTATAGGAGGTTGAACATGAATGAGTGTTGGATTTTGTCAAAAGCCTTTTCTGCATCAATTGAGATGATCATGTGGTTTTTGGTTCTGGCTCTACTGATATAGTTTGTTACATTTATAGATTTGTGTATGTTGAACCATCCTTGCATCCCTGGGCTGAATCCTACCTTGTCATGGTGTATAATCTTCTTGATGATTTGCTGTATTCTATTTCTTAGGGTTTTATTGAGGATTTTTGCCTCTGTGTTCATGAGGGATATTGGCCTGTAGTTTTCTTTTTTAGTTGCATCCTTTTCTGTTTTTGGTATTTGTATAATACTTGCCTCCAGGAATGAATTTGGGAGAATTGTTTCCTTTCCAATTTTATTGAAGAGTTTGAGGAATATTTGGTTTATAGCTTCTGTAAATTTCTTGTAGAATTCAACTGTGAATCCATCCTGACCTGGATTTTTCTTTGTCAATAGGGTTTTTATTATTATTATTACATTTTTAGAATTTCATTGGCTGTTATTAGGTTACTGAGAGTTCTTATATCTTCTTGATTCAGTTTTGGTAATTTGTACCTTTCTAGGATTCTGTCCATTTCTTCTGTGTCTTCGATTCCGTGAGAGTAAAGATTCTCAAAATAGCTATTGATGATCTTCCAAATTTCCATAGGGTCTGTGGTATTTTCACCCTTTTCATTCCTTATTATTTGTTTTTTTTCTACAGTTTTATTGATAAACAGATAGCAATGAGACAGTTTCAAATCAAATCAGAAGTACAGTTTATTCCTTATTATTTGAATTTCAGTTTTTTCTTTCCTCTTTTTGATGAGGTTAGTTAGGGATTTATCAATTTTATTTAATCTTTCAAAGAACCAGTTTTTTGTTTCGTTAAGTCTTTGTAGTGTTGTCTTTAGAGCTTGCCTGGCTAATTTCCTCCCATCTTTGGGCTTTGGGTTGGTTTGCTCTTTTTTTTTTTTTTTTTAAGACATTTGGATGCAGCATTAGGGTATTTATTTGTTCCCATTTTATTTTCCTAATGTGTGAATTCACAGCTATAAATTTCCCTCTAAGGACTGCTTTCATTGCATCCTGTAAATTCCGATAAGTTGTGCTTGAATTTTCATTGAACTTTAGATATTGTTTAATTTCCTCTTTAATTTCATCTGTAATTCATTGGTTGCTGAGTAGAGTGTTGTTTAATTTCCATGTATTTATGGGGGTTTTGTGGTTTCTTTTGTTATTTATTTCCAGTTTCATTGCGCTGTGGTCAGATAATATGCAGGGGGTAATTTCTGTTTTCTTACATATTCTTAAGCATGAACTATGAAATAGTATGTGGTCTATTTTAGAAAATGTCCCATGTGTAGCTGAAAAAAATGTATATTTAGATGTGATTGGGTGGAACACTCTGTATATGTCCACTAAGTCCATGTGTTTCAACTTCTGGTTCAGTTCTGCTACTTCTGTGCTAATTTTTTGTCTGCTTGATCTATCTTTTTGGTATAATGGGGTGTTAAGGTCTCCTGTTAAGATTGTGGTATTGGATATTAGATTTTTTTTTTTCGCGGAACCGGGGATTGAACTCAGACCCTTGCGCTTGCCAGGCAAGCACTTATTCTACTGAACCATCTCCCAGGCCTCGTTACTAGATTTTTCATGTCCATTAAGATTTGTCTTATGTTGTTTGGTGTTCCTGTGTTTGATGCATATATATTTATGAGTGTTACCTTTTCCTCTTGAATTTTTCCCTTAACCAGCATGTAGTGACCTTCTTTATTTTGTTTGATCATTCTTGGTCTGAAGCTGAGACTGTCTGCGAACAGCATTGCTATGTCCTCTTTTTTTCTGAGGTACAGGGGTATGTAGTATTGGTTTTCCATCCTTTGACTTTCAGCCTATGAATATCTTTTTTTTTTCAGCCTATGAAATTCTTTATGAGTTAGGTGAGTTTCCTGTATAAAGCATATAATTTCATTGCACTGTGGTCAGTGCAATTACTTCCTAAACCACTCTACCAGTCTGTTTTTTTAATTGGTGAAATAAGTGCATTTATATTGATGTTTATAATTGAAATGTGTTGACTTATGATTGACATGTTATTTACCTGCTATTGTATACTGTTTTTACTCCTGTGTTTAATTGTTTGCCCCATTTGGTGGTTTCTTTCCATTCTCATTCATGGAGCTCTGGTCATTTTGGTCCTTGTGTAGAAAATATTTTAGTAGTCTATGTAGGATTGGCTTTCTCATCATGAAATTCTGTAGTTGTTCTTTTCATGGAAGTATTTCACTTCTCCATCAAATTTGAAAGAGAGTTTTGTAGGGTATAGCAGTGTGGACTGGAATTTGTTTTCTGTTTTTCTCTAACAGCTTTTATTATATTATTCTTATGCTGGATTCCTGATATCTTGATTATTATTATATGTCTGGGTGTGTTTTTAATTGGGTTGATGTTATTTGGAGTTCTATATCCTTCATTTATCTGAATGCGAGATTGTTTCCCCATATTTGGGAAGTTTTCTGCTATTACTTCTGCCCATATTCTTTTTATATCTTTTGTATTGACTCCTTCTTTCTCACTGATACCTTAGTCTTACGTTGTTCATCTTTGCATTATCTTGCAGATGTTGAATTATTTTTTCCTGCATCCTAGTTGTTTTTAAGAGATCTTTTCTTACCTTTTCACTAGCTGCAATGGTGTCTTCAAGGTCTGAAACTCTATCTTCACTTTCATTCAAACGGTTTGCCAGCTTGTGATTGAGGTTTTAATTTCCTGTATATCTCTGAATCTGCTTCTTGCATTCTATTTCTTTCTTATATTGCTCATTCAAGGATTCCATCATTTTTCTATTCTCCTCTATTTTATTTTCTCTGTTTTCTTTTGAAGCACTGAGTAATTCTTTCATTATAGTTATCATTTCTCTTTTTTACTTCAGAGATTATTTCTGATATGATTTCCTCTATATCTTTCTGCAGTTATGTTTTTTTCTTCCAACGCTGTTATTTCAGAGATTTCAGGTGTGTGATTTCCAGTTTCTTCTATGTTGGTGTCTCTATGTGGGCTCAAGGCCTGAGACTGCATTTTGCTCCTTTTCTTTGTCATTTTACATAGCACTCTCTTCTGACCCTTGGTGTGGAGCTTTGGTGCAGTTATCACCTTAGCATGTCCCAATATTATTACCCAAGAGGGATTATGTGGTTAAGACAGTTACAGTTTCATATTTTTAGAACTATAGTCAGTAACACAATAATGGGTAGTGAGATTTAGCATTGACAAACTTTTGTATCTAAGAACAAACATTATAGCTAAGCAGATATTAGATTGAGAATTTATACTTAAATTAGTTCCCATAAGTTCTGTTTGATCACCTTCCCTTTTGTACTTGTAGTCTTCCAGGCTATTTCACCCTGGTTACCTGTTACCCCTTTCTTAACCAAGAGAGAAAGAGAAAGGATGCTCTCATAGATCTGGGTCTAACAAAGTGTCTCAGCTTACTGGGTCCAGATCTATCAAGTTCAAACTTGTCCATGTGGGACAAGTTGTGGCTTGGTTCTGGCTGCTGTGCTCTGCTTCTTCCTGTAGCAGTCCATGGAAGTAGACCCGCTGTGCCCCTCTGGCAAGATGTTCTGCTCCTGGATTAGTTGGGTGGGTCTCACCCCTTGCCTCTCTACAGGGAGTTCTGCTGTAGGGTTACACACCTGGCCTATCTAATAGAGGAGGTTTCAGCAAGTGCACAGAAGGTTCCACACACACGGAGCCTCAGTCCCTGCTGGAGTAGGAGCCAGCAGGCATGGAACGTCCCCCACACACACCAGGCCTGGACACTGGTGGAGTAGAATCCAGGGAGTGCTTAAATGAATTTTCTAAAATATCTTTGGCTAAGTCTATTATGAAGCTCAGCTTTCTCTTTGATGTCTTATTTGCCACACATCTTAATTTTCTTGAATTTTTCTTGAGACAGATTTACCAAATGCTTCTCTTTTTTTTCTTGGAGTGTAACAATATATTCACTTACTGAATATCAATGGCCACTGAAAATCAGTTATTTCAAGTCAACCTGTTCTTATGTTGTATAGCATGGTGTGTACATCACTGGTTTATATTCACCTTGTTACACATAGAATTAAAGGTATTTAGCTGTCTGTGAAGAATGAACCTGAAAGATCCTTACTGCATTTTGGTGGAGAAGAGGTTCACTTGGATTTTTTTTTCTGTTGTATATATAGTATCACAATAAACATGAAAGTGCAAATAGCTCTCCAACATGCATTACATCTCAATATATCTGCAGTTCTTCTGGATATACCTAGTGGTAGGATTGATTGATGATATGACAGTTTTCATTTTAATTTTTGGGGTACATAATGCTTTCCATAATGGATGCACCTACTTATATCCCCATCAACAATGTGTAAGGTTCCCTACTCTTTACATCCTTGCCAATGCTTACATTTTGTCTTTTTTATAATAACCATTACAACTAATGTGAAAAGATTTGACTGTTGTTTTGATTTGTCTTTCCTTGATAGTGATGTTGAGCATTTTTTCCTATAACTTTGACTACTTGTTCATCTTCTTTAAAAGGAAGAGCTGTTATTCACTCTTTAGTCAGATTTTTTGTTCTTTTGGTACAGAGTTAAGTCTCTTACATATTTTAGATATTAAATTCTTGTCAGAAGTTGGCAAATATTTCTCTTATTGTACAGGTTGTATACTTGCTCTTTTGTTTTTTTTATTTCACATAATTCTAGTGTCTACTGTTGTTTACATTGTCTTTGTTTTTGAGGTTGCAGTATCTTCAAAATTCATTCCATAAGTTTGTCTGATATGGACTCTAATAGTTACATAGCTTTGGGTCTTGCATTTAAATCCTTAATGTATTTTGAGTTATTGTTGTATATTTTAAGGATCTAGTTATAATTTTATTCTTCTGCCTGTGGATACCTAGTTTTCCCAACACTATTTATTGGAGAGACTTCCCTTTCCACAGTGTGGGTTCTTAGCCTCTTTCCCAAAAATTAGATGGCTGTAAATGTGTGGATTTATTTCTGGTGCTCTATTCTATTCCATTCATCAGTGTGTCTGTTTTATGGCAGCACTATGCTGTTTTTGTTACTATAGCTTTGCAGTCTATTTTAAAATCAGATAACATGACACTTCTACCTTTGTTCTTTTAGCCTAAGAGAGCTTTTGCTATGTAGGATCTTTTGTACTTCCACAATTTTTCAGATTTTTTTTCTATTTCCATAAAGAATGTCACTGGTATTTTGATAAGGATTACATAGACTCTGTGAGTCACTTTGAGTAGTGTAGACATTGCAATACTATGTATTCAACCAATACATGAACAAGGGGAATTTTTTTATTTTTTGTATCTTCTTCAATTTCTTTCATCAATGTTTTATAGTTTTCAATGTAGAGATCTTTTGTATCCTTGGTTATAATTATTCCTGGGGTTTTGTTTATTATTGTAATTGAGATTATTCTCTTGATTTCTTTTCCAGTAGTGTGCTGAGCATAAAGAAAGCCTACTGATTTTTATACATTGATGTTGTATCCTTTAACTTTGCCAAACTGATTGGACCTGCAGTATTTTGATTTTTGACCTTCTTTCTGTACAAAATTATCATCTACAAACTGGAACAAGTTAGCTTTTCTCTTTCCAGTTTGCTTGCTTGTCATTTCTCTCTTACCTAATTAATCAATGTGTCCATCAACAGATGAGTAGATTTAAAATGCAGTGTGTCTGCACATTTTAATGTCCACAGTAGTATCCCAATATCATGGAATACTATTCAGCCACAAAAAAGAATAACTGTCATCATTTGCAATGGTATGGATGAACTTGAAGAATATTATGTGAAGTAAAATAAGCAGATAGATAAATACAATCTCATTAATGTAATCTGAAAATACTGATCTTGCAGAAATAGGAGTATAATAATTATTATCAGAGGCTTAGGCAATTAGATGGGAGGGAATCATGAGGTAATGAGGGTCAAAGGGTATATAATTACAGTTAAATAGGGAGAATATATTTTAAATGTCAGGAATAGGCTGATATATAGAAGCAGAAACTAGGTAAGTGGCCATGGTGGGGAATGGACGAGGAAAAAGAAAGCAATTAGACATGACAAATAAGGGTTACAGGGCATCTTTTCTGGATGGTGCAATGTTTAAATACTGGTTTTGGTGACTGTTGGACAAGTATTGTATTATATAGGAATTTCATTGAGCTATGAATGCAATAAAGCTGAAAGAAGAAAAGAACAAATTTGCTTTTGAATTTAGAACTAGTGGCAGGCAGCCCCTCTATTCTCAAGTTTCCTACAGGGGCAACATCTTTGGAGAAATTCTTAGCTAAAGGCAGATTCTTATCTGCTCAGGAAAAAAACTGGTTTCTAGGTTTTCTGCTTTGAAAATTCCATTAATTAATATTAAACCCCAGCAATAATTCAGAAATTGCATCACTCTATATATGTCTAAAAACAAGGAAATTTTCTACTTTCATTCTCTTATTTTTCTTACATATACTTTGAAAATTCCCCTAAGTATGTATGTCCTAATATCCATATATCTACTGATGTCTAATATTTTCACTTATAGCTTAAAAAGGAGTAAAGAATACAATTGCTTCAAATTAGTAGCTACATAAACATGAGACAATAAGCATTTGCTAGGTATTGTGGTATGCTATGGAAACCAAATAATAGGAAGAATATTATTTTTCTTTCCTTTTTGTTGTCATTTTTGTTATGAGGATTGACTGTAGGGCCTTTACACTGACCTGTATCTAGCCCTTTTTTTTATAGATTCTTATAGGTTATTTCTGAATCTCTAAATTTTTCAGGCTGGATTCCAACTTGTGGCATCCTCTTTTCAGCCTACCAGAATGGTGGAATTACAGGGGCATACCTCACTATTCTTTAAGTTATATATCATCATTAGAAAAGCAAAATGAACCATCATGAAATAATAGCAAAGACAGCAAATATGTATATACAAAACTGAGTGTTGGTGTTCTTAGACATTTCAAGTAAAAAAATGATGATTAAAATGGATCCGGCTGGGTAGAAATGGAATGAAAGGAGGTACCTTACAGATCAGTACAGTATTTGGGGGAAAATCCTTTGAACTTGGAAATTAGCTTGACGTGCTTTTCAAGCTTTATCAAAACTAGGAAGATATACTAAAAAGTAAATAATAAATTATAGTAGCTATTATCCCATGTGTTCAGTGAAAATTGGTTTAAAAATAATGTCTTTTTTCATTCTATTGAGTATTGATTCCTGAATTATATGTTTCATTTAGTGATGAGAAATTACATAAGCAAATATGTAAACTAGTCCTGTAAAAGAGATGAGGTGTTATGTCCAAGGGTCCTATTTTTTTTTTACCATGTAATCTGCATTTCGCTAAGATTTTTGTCTATACTTGCTGATTCAATCTTTATGATGACCTTATGAAGTAAGTTTTGATATCATCCCTAGGTAAACAATTAAGGCAGAGAGAAATTCATAGCTCAAAAGAAATGCAAGTAAATCTTAAGTATGTGCAGTCTCATTCTAAGCACGTAGTTTATGACTTTAGTTATGTTTGGCATGGTCTTTTTCTGTCATCAAGTTATAAAAGTGAGTAATCAAGTGGTTTTTATATGAATCTTTTAAAAAGTATTGGTATAGGGTAGTAGCAACGTTTTTTCCTTCCATTAAATGGAGAGAAAAACATAACATTTTGGTGATGTATATTTTAAAATGTAGAAATTGAAAAGTGTACAGAACATCTCTTTTCTAATAATTGCAGTCTGATGTGACTCATTTCACTGTCTTATATGGTCAGAAAATAATTATAATACAGTGTTTCTACAATAGAATATATAAACCAATGGGAAATTTGCATCTTTACCTCAGTTGAGTAACAGAACAAACTATTTAATTCCAATTTGGGGTCTTTTGGTGATGTATTTAACATAAAGATCTAAAATTCTTATAAATGTGACATTTTTTCTTAAAATATTTGTGACAGATAAGTGGCAAGTAAAACCATGTCCCTGTTCTGCAGAAAGGACAACCATAGAAATATGAAATTACTTCCCTTGTATCACTTGCAAATCATTAACAGAAGAAACATAGAAAAAACATACAAAGGACTAAAACACTCAGTGTAGGGATTTACTTTCAATGATACTTGATGAAAATCCTTCATAGCAAAAGTTTTATTACCTACTTCTTCAAAGTTACCTATTGTTATGGCTATAAGCTGTTTTAAATGGTTATGTCTTGGTTCTTATATTTCTTCTAGCTTCAATACCTTTTTGCCTTTACTTTTTAAAGTTGTTATTGTCATATTCTTTCATCTGATAATCTCAGGGAAGTCACTTACTGTGAACATTCTTTCTAGCTATACAGTGGACCCTGGACTTACTAATTCAATTCATTTTTGAGGGCTGGATATAATTCAAATTGTTAATTGAAGGCTCAGACTCCTCTACACAGTTTTCAGCGTCTTACAGAGACATTGGTCCAAGATTTCTCGATTAATTTCATGCAGGAAAGAATGTTTTAATATTTCTTCCAGAACTCTTTAAGGGTTAAATCTATATCTGACACCATCTGGAAGTATAGATGCCCGGCACTGAAGTCCTCAGTCAAACCTTCAGTTATACTAAAATTTTGGTCATAACCCAAGTTGTCCATATATCCGTCTGGTCAAAACTCAAGGGTCAACTTGTTTTTCTCCAGTGCAGTTTGTTTGTGTGTAGCTTTTATGATTTTCTGTAGATAAGTAATTATTTTTTTTCTATGTGACTTAACATTTATAAATTTTCCTATTTGACATTTTCTGTATCTGCACATTTTCTTCAGTTTGTTTTCCAAATTTTCGTATTTTCCTCCTCCAAACTTTTATCATCTTTGCCTTTTATGATTGGTCACACACACACACACACACACACACACACACACAGTATTTTGTTTTTTAACTATTTATTTATTTATTTACTTTTAGTTAGCACAGGATCTATAGGGTCTCACTACACAGATCGGACTGATAGCGATTCTCCTGTGTTCAGCATCCCAAGTGCTGGGATTACAGGTGTGTACCACTAGGCCATCTCGATCACCTTCTCAGTGCGTCCTGTGGGTGGGCTGGCACTGCAGGCCCAGGATCAAACCTCCAACCTCTGTATCTGCCTAGGCAGGCACTTTAATCCACTGAGCTATCTGGCCAGCCCCCTTGAATTTTATAACAAATTCTCTCACATATCTGGAAAATATGCTCACCAAGCTTTTATCATAACCAAGACTTCTTATTTATAATCTTACTATATTATTAAACATCTATGATATTTTGGAGGATGAGCTTACACCAAAGTGAATCTGATCAGGAAGTCCAGAAGGGTAGGATCCATAAATGTGTTTTGTCCACTCTAAAGTCATTTCAAATGACCTTCTCAATCTTATTTACTTTATACTACGATGATCCACCAATTTCTTCAGACTTTTGGACTGAGAACTGAAGATACATTTTCAAGAGCAATAATATGACCTAGCAAACTAAGCTGAAATTTTCTTTCTTGGTTTTAGTACTATCTCACTGATCTTAGAAAAGTCACTTAGCATCCATATATCAATTTTTAATCTTAAAATAGAAGTGGTATTACCAACTTCCCCCCTGGGTTAAGTTTAGGAGATAATAAAAAAAGGAAGGAGGAGAAATCCATGGAAATGACAATCAAGCTTTCTGGGGCTAGAGTATGTTTAAAGCTTAAAGCCTGAAGTCTCTCAAATTCTTAAATTTGTTTTCTTAAAACTTCTCTTTAGAAAATACTAATAGGCACCCCAAAGAAACAAAAGAGAGACCTAGGATCGAAAGGTTTGGAAGTCTCCCAAAATGATATTGGAACTGGAAATTAGCCCTAGCCTCTTGCATCTTGATTAGGTTAATAAAAGGTGCTCTTAAATATTTAAAGAATGCTTCCTCCTTTTTGATACACTTTATAGAAACATTTCTTGTGTTGACTGTTGATGCTTATGGGAAACAACATTGTTCATGATTTCCATTTAAAAATTAAGCATAATTCTGTAGTAGATGTTTTATCAAATAAGTTTTTACATAGAATGAAGTTCAAAGACAAATAGGAGAATCATATTCTCCTCATTTTGGGTTTGAATACTGTACCTGACATATATTTCTCTATTAAGAGAAATTCAAATAAATATTTTCAAATAGTCAATTTAAATACTCAATTCAAATATTTTCAACTACCTCCTACTTGCAAACCATAATGCTAAAGTGTGTAGTAAAAAAGAGTGAACTGTAAATGGTTTCTGATTTCACAGAGTGTGTTCATTGAAAGAGTTTATAATACAAATCTGAAACCAGCTTTGTCTTCATCTGAAGTAAAGATACTACATATAACATCAAAAGTGGCCTCAGATACTTTAGTGTGCAGAGGTTCAGCAGTCACCAAGAAAACTCTTATTGCTTTACAGGTCTATTCAAATTACAGGCTTGCAAAGTTAAAAACATAAGTCACCATGTGAATATATAGTTATGAGAGCATTATCACTGTGTTTTGGGAGCAGAAAATATAGGCAAGTTTTCATCAGCAAAGCCTTAACACATAGCATCACAGCTGAATGTGTGCGCTTAAGAGGAGGCATCCAGAGACGCTGGGAAGTGCCTCATCACACTCACCTGGAAAGGATAGAGTTTGATGAAAATCAAGGCGTTAAGCCCTCGTTTAGGTTACTGTTTCTCATAGCTCTCAAGTCTCCACATTCTGTCTGAGGCAACTTTTTGATGAACTACAAAGGCTGCAAAGCTCTTATTTTTCTGCCTTTTGTCAAATAGAGAGGAAGATAGGTTTTCTGTGAGAGAAAACCTTATCAACAGGCTCAGTATAGAAATATACAGTCTTTTCCTTTATTGAATTATTTTGGCGTTTCCCTCCGGCATTATTTTTGAGGTACACAATATCTTAGCAACTGCTTTGGTTTAGGACTGTGATTTTTGGAAAAACACGTCTCAGAATGTTTAATTCAGCAATACAAAAGGCTCTAATGAAATATGCATGTATGAATTTTATATCATATTAGTTCCCTCTTTCTTGAAATCTGAATAAAAGCCAAACATCTGGATTATGTTTGAAAAGCCTGAATTTCCAATTTTCAGAGAGAGCCAATCTATTTTGACATTGCACACTTAGCCTTAACATTTACAGTGTGCTATTAACATTACTTGCAATTGTAGAAAAAAAATCCAGATTTAAACAAACTTGACGCCTCCTAATGCTAAAAATATATCTATATTTCAAATGGCTGCTGCTGCACAGCGATACATGTCCTTAGTTTAGGCTCCATCAGCATTTTCATTATAAATAGTTTCATTGAACAAGCCTGTAATTCAGCTATAAAGATATGGAGTAAGCTTTGATGTAGAAATTCTCTTATGATTAAATGTTAAAACAACAAATGACAGTTCTTGTATTGCTTAGTTTGAGAAATCATTCATTGACTTAGTGTTTTCTGAATATGTTCAGATATTCAAAATACTCCCTGGTCTTCCAAAAGAGACATAGCCTTCATCCTTTGAGAGTTTAATTTTCTTATTTATAGAATTAATAAGATTTTTATTTTTTACAGATATTTAGGTAGAGTTAGCAGCTAGAATAAAGTCAATATTTATGCTCTACTTGTTTACTTACAGGAGTACATAAGATATCAGTACTTAATCTAATTTTATTATAGTTTATTTAATAGGACATGACTGGTCAAGTTTCTTATTTTTAAAAGCATGTATTAGGTAAATTTGTTCTTTTGCAACAAAATGAAGAACAGCCAAGGTATGAGATTTTCCTCTTTAATTCTTATTTTGCATGAATTAAGAAAATTCATTAAGTTTTATAATGCCCACTTAAACAAGATAAGTGTGTTTAGGGGCATTTGTTTATGGTAGGAGATTTAAAAAGGAGGGGGGAGAAATGATCATTTAAATTAGAAACCTAAGAAAAGTAGGAAACGGACTTTTATTACATTAATTTTTGTTCCCTGTGTCTTTTTTCCACTGTAAATTGCATACTCTAACAATATGACATAATTGTATAACTATTCTTACTATGTGCTGACATAACATTTCAACAGCTCCGATATGGTGCATCATAATGAAACTATAATTAGAGCAGTCATGATGTATTATGGCAATGATCCACATCAACACTGAAGTGCATTGAATGCACAGAAAACCCATTGAGATGTGTAGATTTTGAATATAATGTAGCACAATCACAAAGTTTTCATAGCCTGGAAGAGATTGCCATTATGCCCACGCTGATAGTACCAAAGGTTATAACACATTTCTTAGAAAGTTTTATATTGATGGAAAAAAAATTTCAAAATGGCATCTGGAAATAGGATCTTTAACATGGGAAAGGCTTTGCTGAAATAAGAGCCTAGCTGCCTAAATTCTGTAGTAGAGGTTTCCTATATTTATCAAATAAAAGGTTTCATTCAATATCTAAAATTCTTGAACCATTTTACTGCAGTAGGACAGACTGAAGATAGTTTCAGAATTTCCTTTCAACTTTGTTCTTTCTTTTGGTTCTCTGTGCTTAGATTGTATACATTTTATGTGACTGTATCTTTGCTCCTTTGCTTTTCTCCTAGACTTTGCACATCAGAATCTTGTTTCAACAAATGACAACTTCTAAATTTGGAGCTTTTGATCTTGACATTTCAATAACATAGAATAATATGATTGTTTTTATTTATTGGGTGTATATGGGCCCAAAGATGCTCAACTTTCTAAAACAGAGAGGAAACTTAGACTATCTTCCACATCAGTCTTCTGTTCTACAGTACCTCCTTGTTCCATAAAATACTGTATCTCAGTCAAGTAAACTTTGCTATCTGCCTGAACACCTCTGGTGAATGGGAACTCATTGTATCCCTTTGGGTGTTCTTATTTATACATTAGCCTTTGATCCCCAGTCTGATCTCCCAGGTCATATAGAATAAATTAATATTTTCTTTCTTTAAATTCTCTCAATAGTCCACCTGTCAATATATCCCTCTTCTTGGCTGTAACTTTTATTTACCCCTTAATTGAATACATCTAGCCCCTTTAATAGCCTTTCTATTGGGGAAGTGTTAAATCTCCCTTCTGTAACTCATCTCCTTTGGATATTTAATACGTTGCCTTGATCTTGTGTCTATCTCTACCTGACCCAAATTGTTTTCCTTCTTTTTTTCCCCTACATTTACTTTTCATTGGACTTATACTGAGTGTAAAGGCAGTTGCAGCCCAGTCACCTTCATTCTTTATGTAATTTTTATATTTTTATGGTTTTTGTAAGGATAGGGTGAAGTACAGGTGTTATTAACTCTGTCAGGCTTGATTTGTTATTTCTCTTTCTTACAGTTAATTCATTATGCCAACCTTTTTTTTCATTTTATTTTTTTT
>NW_004524662.1:7132254-7141049 GCF_000260255.1 Octodon degus | reverse complement strand
TTTAGAATAATATTATCATCTGAAATGAACAATATAAAGCAGTTACTCCTAAATTCAGATCTAAGTCCAAGACATACTTTGACTTGGATAGATTTTTAAAAGTTTTTCTGTGCATATAAAAAATAAATAAAATACAATTTATAAGATATCACATACCAATGTAATTCTGTCCTTGATTTAAAAACATAGATAGCTATACTGAAGCTATGTTGCATATGATCCTATATGGGACTTAATGACATATCTCAGTAATACTTGCTTTTTTTTTGTACCAGGAATTGAACTCAGGTCATTGTGCTTGCCAGGCAGGCACTTATGCTGCTGCGCTATCTCCCAGGCCTCCTAATAATTGCTTTTTATGGATCAGTCATCTTCTGCTCCATCTAGTGCATATTACACTAAACTTTCATATCTCTTGTCACTGGGATCAGATGTTAGTAATAATTACATTTACATATTATTTTTGTTTCAAAAGACAAAAATAATTTTTTCCTTAATAACTAGCAGTTAGGATATGGGTTGAGGAGATAGCTCAGCAGTCTAAGTGCCTGCCTGGCAAGCGCAAGGACTCAGGTTTGATATCAGGTACCACATGCTATGCTGGCCCTGGAACCCCAGATGCACTAAGCTGGCCACTAAAACTGGTTGTGATGGTGCACATGTGTAATCCCATAGCTGGGGAAGCTGAGACAGGAGGACCACTTACAAGTCAGAGTGGCATAGCAAGACCTTGTACCAATAAATAAATAAATGCATGATTTTTAAAAACTAGGATATGAATGCGAATAGAGAGGACTTAGGTCTTACTCCACTGAATTCCTTTATATTCATGACACTGAACTGCTGCCACAGAGTAGGTCTTTGGACCTGGCTATATTTGTGAGAGTCTATCAAATATTTAGGAATTTTGCTACTGCAGTAACCATTGATAGCTTAGAATCTGCATGGCAGGAATATTTATACCAGGAGAATCAACAAACTCTACAAATCAGAGCTATGCCTTTTCTTTTTTTTTCTCCCAGAGAACCAACTTATTAGTACGTAAAAACCTGTAGGTGTTTGAGTATATTATCTTTGAGCTAAACTATTATTCTTTATTAAACAATAAGATTAGTGTAATCTTCCAAGCTGATCAACATGTTATAGTCATGTTCTCCTCTATATCATTAAAATACTGACCAAAACTAAACCAAAGATGAGATCTAGAGTATATGTATTAAAAAGCAATTTTCACATATGGTTATTCCAAGAGTTTTCAGGAAAAATTCTTTGCACTTACATGCTTCTAGAGATCATATCCTCTTTTTTACTTCATTATGAAAATCATATATATATATATATATATATATATATACACACACACACACATATATATATTCTATGAATTTATATCCTTTCTGTAGGGATTTGAGTCATTAGATTTTGGGTACATACTGCTAGCAATTTCATTATGTTTAAAATCCAGTTAGTAGTGTAGTAAATAACTGATGTTGCTACAAAATTGCAGTGAGAAGGTAATAGGATTGAATTTCTACACGAGTTGACACTCAATTAAAATTTCTATATATCCAGTGAGTTAGCCTGTTCTTGTCCGGGAACTAAAGAAAATGCCTTTCAATGCCTCCTACTGTTTAGGAACCAAGCAAAACTTACAATAGAGTCAAATCAAGAATAAATGCATCTACTAAAATGTGACTTTAGCTTATCACGCACCAATCAGAAGCAAGAAATAAAAGAGAAAGCACATGTAATATTTCTTCCCTAAATTTTACTATTTTTAAATTGACATTGGAGGAAAATAACACACTAAAACCTTACTGAATTACTGTCCTAAACCAATAGATCCATGGGGCTTGTTCAGCTAAAAGCCACAACAGACTTTGTAATGCAATGATGTAATCTTGGCTTTGTGTCATTTATATTCAACCTTAAAAAAAACAATTTTTCTGAATAGACAGGCTGACAACAATATTGTTCAGTTGGGTTTTTATTTGGATTCTTTCCAAATGGTTCACATGCCTTCACAGTAACACATCATGCCTGCTTACTTTTTTTTTCTTTTGCCTGAATTCTAAAGTTTTCTCCTTTTACTAGTGTTCTATTTTTCTTTTAAGTTCTCAGTTATGTTTGTAAAACTAACCAGCTCCACCACAAAATTAGGATGTATCTTGCAGAGAGCATTCATTTTACTTTTTGCATATTTTTCCGGAGGTCATGTCAAGGTTAGTTTGAATTCCATCCTACATTAAGACTTCTTTCACAGCTATTTAGCTCGGCAGCCTACTCCCCGCTGGGGTCTGCCCCTTGGGCACGTCAAAGCTTCAGACCTGACAAATCACACACAGATGAAGCTGTACAGTTTTTTAAACAGTTTCATCGTAACTTTTTTTCTTTTTCACTATCCTCTTTCGTGGTAATATTTTTTTTTCCTCTGCATTATCATTTCAGGGATTGTTAATTCCTATTTGAGACAGTTTGTTTTTACATCAGAGTTCCAAAGTAGCAATATAACTTGTTATATGTAGAGTGTAAGAGCCATCTGGTTGCCAAAACCAGGGACCTACAGAACATTTTTGACTAGTAAAATTGCGTTATTAAAATTGGTTTGTATCAGAAAGCTTATTGGTGAAATATCACAGAGTTTACCAGGATCAGAAAAAAATTCGACCATAAAAATGCATCTAGCTTATAACCTATTATGAATTGCGCCTAATAGTGTTTCTCAAATTGCATATGCTCTTATCAGTATTTTAGCAAATTGTGAAACTAGTGGCGCAACTCCATTTCCTGTTTAATAGATGAAGTTAACGTGCTTGGTTGCTAATGAGTCAACATATTAACAAATTCTGTCCCTTTTTATGTACTGAAGTAGATCAGGATTTTTAAAAAGTTATTTATTGTCCATATTATTTTTATGGCCGGAGAAATACTGACTCCTCTCAAATTGCTGTATCAGATCAAGAAATGGTGTAATTGTTGCTGTGCAGTATTTTAGCAATGTCAAGTGACAAGATTATGGTTTTCTAGCACCCTTGGTAGAAAATAGTTATTTTCTTTCAAAAACCAAAGACTTTTCATTGTATTTTTATTTAGGACAAGCAATACCTGAAGATTTTTAACTACAGACCAGGCTAAGAACAGTCTGAGAAAGAAAAACAAAACTTAAATGACTCTCCTTTTCTATTCCTCTTTTACAGTTAGCTCAGCATGAAAGTACCCAATGAAGGTTCTATAAAAGGTTGCTTGGTTGAAACTAATTAAAGACAGGTCTAAATAGAAAAAGAAAAGAAAGGGGATCAAAGGAATTACATTAGGTGTCAGGGCATTGTTTGGGGACATTTAATTTAATTTTTATAATTCTACTCCAGGAAAAAACTAAATTTCAAAAATGTCCACTTTGGCCAGATTTTCATATTTGTGTTATTTTTGCAATAAGATATATGTCAGCAGGCAAACATCTTGAAGAAATCATTTTGGCACTGGCGCATTAACACATTATGGTGAAAAGAGAGGCTTGTGCTTTTCACGCAGTGCATTTCAGTCTTCAATTAATGTGAAAGCACTACAATGCCTATGCAACTTCTCTTGCCTAGTGGTGCACCATTTATCATTGCAGTTTTACATTGACCTTGACACCCACTTCATTAGAATAAAGATTGTCTACCATTTAGGTTACATTGTTCCTCTGCACAGAGACCCCATGCAAATTTCTGTTCAGATAGAAGAGCTGCGAGGCTGTCAGAGGTCATCTGCATTAAATGATTGCAGCTATTTTCCAACTGCTTCTTTTCATTCTACTCAATTCAGGCTAGGAGGATCAATCAAGTCCTCTGCCTGAAACAGTGGGACTGCTGGGAATATAACTGTTTTTGGTAGTAGTGGTTATGCCCTAAACAGTATTAAATATTTAATATAAACTCATTAAAGGTTTTGCAAAAGCTTCAGAAAGATATCAAATTTACAGAAATATCTAAGAGGCCAGAGAACCTTTTTTTTTTAAACAAATACAATAATAATAATGATCTATTTTATACTTTTATAGGATATAATTACAATATTTCTTAAACTTAGTGACTCTTGTAGGAGTCATTTTTATCACCCTTGGCATAGATTGGGAAAGGACCCGACAGGCTGGCTCTGTGTTCTTATGCAATATTTTGCATAAAATTAAAAACAACAATTTTCAGTAATAGGTGGTTTATTTTTATTTTATAACAATAAATTCTGCTGTTGCTATTTTTTTAAACACTTAGGTTTTTTTTATAAGAGAAATGATTGGAGAAATAAATTGCTAGTTCTTCTGAAGTTTCCTGAGTGATATAATTGGAATTAAATTATTAATGGGAGATACTTTTTAAAAGATTGTTTTATGATCTTCTATTAGGGAATTTGCAATTCATTTTAATATTTGTAGTTTGATTTATATTAAAGATAATGCAATCTATGTCCAATTAACAATACATGGCCAATGTAATGTGATTTTCAGATCATGCAAATGGAATAAGCTTGAAGAGGGGGGAAAACTTAATTCTTAACCTCAGATGTAATTTGCTGTGTGAGTTCTGGCAATTCTAAATGACATTGCACTTTTTAATTTTTCCAAAGGCTCAGCAGCAAATTTATCCCAATCAAGAAAGCCTATTATTAATTTACAAGGACAATTGTAGGAGTCTTTATAATTCATCCATGCAATTATTCACCATAAATTCAAATGGTAAAATACAAGGAGTTCGCAAGAAATAACGACTATTATTTGCCTTGGGCTTGAACTCTCTTCTTTAGTCTTAAACATGTTCCCCAAGTGATGGTGATACCGACTCCTCATGAAGCATCACGTACTTTGTGAGATGCTGGAGCCCAGTCTTAGGAAACAGTGAGTAGGACAAGAGCTGCTGCAAAGCCTACACTGCCTCTAAGAGTACAGCTGAGCTGTGGACCCTGGACTTTCATATAAAAAGACTCTTTGTTCGTCACTGAATGGCATTAGGCATGGACTTGCTGAGGGGTCACCATGACGCCTCCGATGAGGAGAGCAAACACTAGCCGGAGAACACAGTGTGAGAGCCCTAGATGCCTTCTGGCATTTTTGTGCAACATGCTTATTTTCACACATAATTTTGCCCATGGTTTTGCATTTGGATGTATTCCTTTATGCTTTCTTATTGATAGACTAAGATAGATTTTAATTTTCAGGAGCATTTTTTCACTGTATCTGCCCTTCATGTGTGTATGGGAAAGGTACGCACGCCAGATACACAGGTGTTTGAGACATTAATTAGTGCAGAGAAGACAGTCAAACTTGTCATTTTTATAACTAGGTAATTTCCATGTTTTAGCTCTTCCTAATCTAAAATCACATGAAGCCCAGTTAAAAGCATGTGATAAATACTTAAACACTCATATCACAGCATTTGATAGCCTTATTCTAATTATCAAGCAAATTATTTTGCTTAATTCTTGTGTTTCTTGCAGCCAACACTCCTCTCTCCCTTCAGCAATGTCTGGTCTCTTTTCAGCATAACCAACCGAAGCACCATACAAAAGTCTTACAATGGATGTCTTAATCTCTCTGTGTGCTTTTAGAGCATTATTTTGAATTCCATCATGCTGCCTTTTTTCTTTCCTCTTCTGAAGTTTTATTACAACAGCAGAATTCCCAGGGAGCTTTGGGGGCAAGGTTCACATAATATAGCCCTGAAGTTTTGCTTAGGTAGAAGCCATCCCCCAATCCTGGCCATCTTTTGATGATCTTTCTATTTCAAAAAGATTCACTGGCTAGAGTCCTATAGCATTAGCTGTATGTAGTTTATTTTTTATTTTTTTATTTACTAGACAGTAAGCATCTACAACCCTTTCATGATGCTTTCTTTCTCTGACCTCACAGTGACAAGGCATCTTGTTCTTTAACATTGAGGGAGGCAGAAAAATGCTTGAGTTGCTCAATGTGTGCCTTCTATACCAGTTTCAAAATGGCTTATTCTTCTGGTTTCCATGGTGACAATTAACACTGTTTCAAGGCATTGTTCCAGTCTCCATTTGGGCAGAATTTTCGGTGTGATTTTTAACAAAAAAAAAAAAAAAAAAGGTTTTAGGGGGGTAAAACCTTTCGCATAACTGTCAAAAAAAGTTATCTCAATCAAGTCTGCATTCATTTATAAGTATATTAATTTTAGTAATCTCTGGCTTTGTTTTATAATTCAATTTTAGTATTTGTGTTGTTAAAAAAATTGTCAATAAAGATTTTCAAAAACTTCTTTAGCTCTTAGTTCAAACAGAAAGCTACTCTTTGTGTTTATTTTTTATTTTTTAAAGGAAGTTTCCCTTATAGTTATAAACAGAGAAGTACCATTCAGGATAGCAGAGACCTGTTTCTCGAATGGAGATCATTTACAAATCTATTAAGAGGATTCATTAGTCAAAATTGAATTGGCCAAGCAAATACACTTAATAATGTAAATATGCCCTTTCAATAGAGTATATTTTATTTTTGACTAGACAAAGAGGCCCACAGCAGGTGCTGTGGAGGAAATTAAATACTGGATGCTTATTTAACTTAGCACTCAAGAAAAGCCATCTGACTTTAACTTTGCTAATCTCATTTTTGGCTATTGAAGACTAGTCTATATTGTAATATCACTAGACTATAGGACACAAAGAAGTAGCCTATGCTCATTTATTGGTGCAAGTGGAATGAATATGAAAATTAAATTATCTTCTCACCCAAGACAAAGTAGCCATACTTGATGGGATGACAGAACAGATACAGCTGCTTGCAGTTGAATCTCCCTATCTAATACTTCAAAAAAAAAAAAAGATGTTTGAGAAGAGCATAAACACACTAGCATCAACAAAAGTAAAACCTTCCTGGCATTGCACTATAGCTTGAGGCCCTAAATTATATCAGATTCAACCTTCAGAGTGCTTCAAAAATTAAAATAAATGCCTTCACCTTAAATTACATGATATTCTAGTACCTTTTGTTCACATACCAATACATCTAACAATTAACTAGATCCTCTTAGCTCTTATAGTTTGAAGAACATTGGCCATCAATCACATCTTTCATCAGGCTATTTATACAGTAGGCTATATGGTAACAAAATCAGCATACATAAAAACAGGCTTTTTAAAAAGATACAATAGCCATTTTAATGGCTATTGTTGTAATGACTTATACCACATTTCACAGAGAAAATTACATTATGTCTATTAAATTAATTACTTGATATATTTTTGTTATTATGAGAATATCATTTTTATGCAGTACATCTGAACTGCTCTTTTTCTCAACCAATCTGCTGTGTTGAAGCTGTTAAAATTTGGGGTAAGGAGAGAAGACAAGCCTGTCATAAGTAAAAGAGATAACTGTAGAAGCCACTCAGGTGCCATGGTCAGAGGCCTGCCTCTGTAGATTCATGACATACATGTAGTATAAGTAAAAGGTTTGAATCGGAGTCTTCTGCCTGCCTGAAATACTCACACGCCCCAACATTATGTCTAAGTCTTAATAAATTATGTAAATCTTACATGGGAATCTGGTTACATAAAGAAGAATGAACTCTCTTCTAGTAATCAGTCTGACATAAACAACATCATCTAATTTTCTAGATCACTTGTTGAATATTGAACCCAGAAAACTCAAGTGGACAGTACATTTTCTCTGTTCAAATAACGTGGTCTTGATAATTGCCTGCTGTTAGAAAATGCAATCAGTTTTCCATGTATCACAGGCCAAATTCTGAAAACATTCTAAAATAATCCTTGATTTTCTTCACTATGCATATTCATGTAATTTTGGATACTGTGACACCCTGATCAACATTCATTAATAATATGAAATCACTTCATTTAAAACATTTTGTTCTGTGATCCACAAATGACTAACATTTGGAAAAGTTTACATAATACAAATGATGTGCATGTTTAGTGTAAATGAAAGATTAAAATATGAAGCTGAAAGTATGCAAACATATGCACACAAACACTGAAAATCTATTAACTGAAATAATGATTTCATACCTTCTTTTCCTTGAAGTTTCTTCTAATTGTGTTCTACTTTGAGATTTTTTACACTATCATGTTTTCAAGTTGAATAAAATTACTAAAGTTCCTGGGAATATTTTAAATTTGCTGGTTAACACTTCTTTGTCTGGACAAAAGCTTTTTTTATTAAAGCTGATAAGGGTACTTATGTTATGGCAACCAGGTTTCTTTAGGACAAGGGAGCAATGCCTCTATGGAACACAGTGACCTATCTTTGGTGCATCAATAAATATATTTTGGAGCTGCCCATATATTTTGAAAATGTACTAAAAATGTGAAGTGTCCTTAATATTTTAGACAGAATATAATTTTTCTGCTTATAGGTGTTTTCATATATACATTTAAAAATTCAGCCAAAGTTATATTAGACATTCTCAAGCCTTTCTTGAAGTTATCTGAAGAGAATCACTGTAGTAGCTATCATATTAAGTAGAGCTTCTATAATCACTAGTGATATTTGGGGAAATCTTGTAGTAATTAGCAAAGAATGTAAGTTTATAATCATTCTCAGAGCACTAGGATTTTTTTCCTCTCTCTCTATGTATATCTTCTTTAACCCAGGAAATTTACAGGATAATAAATAAGTCTCATTATCTTTATGGGTGCTTTTATTTGGACTACTCTAAGACCATTTCTTTTTGGACAAAGAAGAGAGGTGGGCATCACTCTAGAGTCAAATGTCAACCAAAATTAACTTTAATATTAAATTCTCCGTACCAGGAATCTTCCTATATTTGTATTTTAAATTAGTA
>NW_004524662.1:7120706-7122644 GCF_000260255.1 Octodon degus | reverse complement strand
TTTGCTCAAATGACTTATAGGAAGCTAGAGTAGTAGTACATTTTTCTTGTTGTTAAAGAAAATTATATATGTGTTTGTTGGAATAAATGTCTGTCATAGTGAGAATATTTCTAGGCTATTTACCATGGTGATGACTGTATGATTAATCAAGTATTCTGTGTCATGTTACACTCATAGAAACCAAATGTTTTTAATCAATAGGAAAAATTAATATAATTTTCATAGCCTATCAAAAATCATAACTGATAATAAGCATCTACAGAATAAAAAGCTTTTTATATATCAAAAAGCCAAAAAATGGATGACTTCTTTCTTTCTCACTGATAATATCACTCTGACACAGAGTTACTAAAGAACTTTTTTTACTTGCGGAAAACTCTACTTTGTCTCTTCTTTGGTTTCCCATGTGTCTCTTGCCATCCTTGCTCACACAGAAAGGGACAGGCCTTTATTCTTAGAGTTCTCCATTCTCTAAAATCTCACTATCCAGAAACTCTCTTAAAAGAACCAAATGCCTTTATATGACACTCAGAGGAATGACAACTTAACTACAGTCCAGAAAAACAAGAGAAAGGGATTAAAGGAAAGCCTATCACACTGTAGACAGATCTGCATTTTATACTCATATCTTAGTCTAGAATGAGGGAAGAGAACAGGATCTTAAGTTTTCAAGGAAAATAAAACTATTGTGGAATATTTTTTCTTTCAGCCATTAGTGTGATATATGTGGGATTAGACATAAGAAAATTCAGTCCAATAGAGTCAAAGTCCAGCAAGAGTAGAAAAACATGAAGGTGTGAACCTAAAGCCTTGGGACAGAAAAGCAAAACTGTCAGAGTGAATACACTCTGATAACAAAATATGGGAGAACATGTCAAGGATTTAATGATGCCAGCTGACAAAGGGCCCTTTAGAGTTATACATGATTAACTCCAATGCCATTGACTAGAAACCACTGCTTTTTAATGATGACCCATCAGAGAGAAAATAATATAATTACTCAATGATATGTTCCTATATCTCCAAACTAAATTAATTATCCCAAATTCCCTAAACCGGGGAGAAATTTTCCATTACTAGCTAACACCCACAAGCATTGGGCTGGGTCTACAAGTAGCCTGGGAAAGGTAAGCTTTGTTCTACCACAAGACTTTGTCATCAAGAAAGGTAAAGAAACAGATTTGGTAAGTTTGTCAAGTATTAATGGCCCAAACTTGCTTAATAACTTAAATTTTACCAAGTATTATATGCATGTTGCTACACTAGAATGTACTATAATTATTTAAGTTGAAAATTATAATCACATTTTACACATTTATTTTTATGAAGGTAGAACTTGAGATGTGAAAATCAGTGCAGACATTCCTCAGAAAGCTAAGATTACAGGTCACATTCAACCCAACTATTCCCCTGCTAGGTATTTTTTCCACTAGAACTGAAAACATACCACAGTGACATATGTGCACCCATGCTTATTGCAATACGATTTATCATAGCTCAATCTTGGAAACAACCCAAATGTTCATCAACTGAGGAATGGATAAAAAAAATTCAAGTATTTTTGTACAATGGAGTATTACTCAACTATAAAAAAGATAAACTCGAGCCTTTTATACATAAATTGATGCAACTGCAGACCATATCTATAAGTGAAATAAGTCAGACACACATATATAAACATCATATTGTCTCCCTAGTCTAAGAACCTGAAAGAGTAATTAGGATCTGAAAGATACAATGGATGCCGTGAAAGGAAAAGAAACTGTTCAGGGGCTGGAGAGAGAGCTCAGTGGTCTAAGTGCCTGCCCAGCAAGTACAAGGGCCTGGGTTTGGTCCCTGGTACTGCATTCATGCCAGCCACTGAAACCGAGCCTAGTGGCACACACCTATAATTCCAGCACTGAGGAGGCTGAGACAGGCGGATTGCTACTAATCCAA
>NW_004524662.1:7114153-7120606 GCF_000260255.1 Octodon degus | reverse complement strand
ACCAATCTGCTGTGTTGAAGCTGTTAAAATTTGGGGTAAGGAGAGAAGACAAGCCTGTCATAAGTAAAAGAGATAACTGTAGAAGCCACTCAGGTGCCATGGTCAGAGGCCTGCCTCTGTAGATTCATGACATACATGTAGTATAAGTAAAAGGTTTGAATCGGAGTCTTCTGCCTGCCTGAAATACTCACACGCCCCAACATTATGTCTAAGTCTTAATAAATTATGTAAATCTTACATGGGAATCTGGTTACATAAAGAAGAATGAACTCTCTTCTAGTAATCAGTCTGACATAAACAACATCATCTAATTTTCTAGATCACTTGTTGAATATTGAACCCAGAAAACTCAAGTGGACAGTACATTTTCTCTGTTCAAATAACGTGGTCTTGATAATTGCCTGCTGTTAGAAAATGCAATCAGTTTTCCATGTATCACAGGCCAAATTCTGAAAACATTCTAAAATAATCCTTGATTTTCTTCACTATGCATATTCATGTAATTTTGGATACTGTGACACCCTGATCAACATTCATTAATAATATGAAATCACTTCATTTAAAACATTTTGTTCTGTGATCCACAAATGACTAACATTTGGAAAAGTTTACATAATACAAATGATGTGCATGTTTAGTGTAAATGAAAGATTAAAATATGAAGCTGAAAGTATGCAAACATATGCACACAAACACTGAAAATCTATTAACTGAAATAATGATTTCATACCTTCTTTTCCTTGAAGTTTCTTCTAATTGTGTTCTACTTTGAGATTTTTTACACTATCATGTTTTCAAGTTGAATAAAATTACTAAAGTTCCTGGGAATATTTTAAATTTGCTGGTTAACACTTCTTTGTCTGGACAAAAGCTTTTTTTATTAAAGCTGATAAGGGTACTTATGTTATGGCAACCAGGTTTCTTTAGGACAAGGGAGCAATGCCTCTATGGAACACAGTGACCTATCTTTGGTGCATCAATAAATATATTTTGGAGCTGCCCATATATTTTGAAAATGTACTAAAAATGTGAAGTGTCCTTAATATTTTAGACAGAATATAATTTTTCTGCTTATAGGTGTTTTCATATATACATTTAAAAATTCAGCCAAAGTTATATTAGACATTCTCAAGCCTTTCTTGAAGTTATCTGAAGAGAATCACTGTAGTAGCTATCATATTAAGTAGAGCTTCTATAATCACTAGTGATATTTGGGGAAATCTTGTAGTAATTAGCAAAGAATGTAAGTTTATAATCATTCTCAGAGCACTAGGATTTTTTTCCTCTCTCTCTATGTATATCTTCTTTAACCCAGGAAATTTACAGGATAATAAATAAGTCTCATTATCTTTATGGGTGCTTTTATTTGGACTACTCTAAGACCATTTCTTTTTGGACAAAGAAGAGAGGTGGGCATCACTCTAGAGTCAAATGTCAACCAAAATTAACTTTAATATTAAATTCTCCGTACCAGGAATCTTCCTATATTTGTATTTTAAATTAGTAAGAAGATGTGTATATAAACTTAGTTGTGAAAGACAGGAATCATTGTCAATTCAATGCAATAACTTAAATTGTGTTTAATACATATTTTCCCATATGGTACTGGGGTTTGAACCCAGAAGGTATTGATCTATAGCCTTAGCCTTTGATTTTAAATTTTATTTTAAGGCTAGCCTTGAACTTTCAATCTTCCCATCTTAGTCTCCCTAATAGCTGTAATAGGCATGTTCTACCACACCCAGCTGTAATACAAATTTTTAAAGTGTTTCCAGAAATATGTATCGACCACTCAGGAACTTAGGGATAGAGTCTCCATATATTTTACTGGAAAAATAACTTTTACACCCACAAGCATTACAAACTCTGTTTAAAGATTTTCTAAGAACATCTCTCTCTAATAATAATCTTTCTGTTTTTATTTCAGCGATACAGTGTGGAAATGTCCATCAGACACCTGAAAAAGACAGAGCTGCTTAGTAAGGTTGAAGCTTTGAAGAAAGGTGGCGTTTTACTACCAAACGATCTCCTTGAAAAAGTGGATTCAATTAATGAAAAATGGGAACTGCTTGGGGTATTTGCATTTTTATTACTGTTTGTAGGTTATGTGTACATTTTTTGTGTAGTGAAGTACTCTATCTGTCTGATTTCTAATTTGAGGCACAAATATCTCTCTCTTTCAATTCACTACCTACATTTCAAACAAGCTATTCATGTTATTATGGGGAAAGCACTGCTTTTTCTCTTCTGTTGATTTTTTTTAATTCTGAGCTTGTCTCCTCTCAGATTTTAATAATTTTGGCTCTTTAATACATGAAAAAGTAAGTAAAATATGCCATGTATTATGGGAATGCACCAAGTCAACTATAATACAGTATATCTGATATACACTGACTGTCATGCTTGAATGAATGTTAATAGAATTTATTCTGAAGGTACATGTTAGAGACATCCACTGTTTAACTATTTACTGTACTCTTAAGAAGAAAAGTGGTGCTGTCACTACAGCTTTCAAGTCACAATAAAACCACCAAAACAAAGCTGCAAATTTGACCCAAAACTGAATGGTAGAATTAGATTAACATCTGCTTCGTGCCTCAGTTTCCAACTCACTTTGAACAAAAGAACAAAAAAAGTTTCATGTAATTCATTTCATGCAAATGATGGGCTAACTCTCTGCCAAGCCCTGAGATGCAAGGATTGGTAAAAGGCAAAGGCAATGTGGAGATTCTGTCACCCAGAGGCCAGGGTGCCACTGTTCAGGAGACACTGCTGTCCTCTTTCTGGAAGACAGCACAGAGAGAGAAGTTAACTTGTAGTTTTCATCAGCTTCTCTCCTAAATTGCCTTCACTTCAAATCAAGGGTAAGCTAAATTTGTCAATTACCTAAATGATTAATTATAACAGCTAAGTATGGGTGGTGTCAGTTATGGAGTATAATTTTTCAGGCTTTCCAGTTTTCTGCCTCTTTAAAAAAATTTGAAAAGAAATAATATTCCAAAAACATTTTGAATTAGAAGCTCTCCATGTATCTTGATGACTTGGAGAAATGCCAGTGTTCAGTTTATGCCATGCTTAATCTAGATGATTAAAAAACTGCAAGTTTAAGTCCTTGCTTCTCATCTAAATTCTCTTCACTCTGCAGTTGTACAAAGTAACTTAAAATGTTAAAAGTTCTTATTTTAACTGTATGTACATTGCCTCTTAATAATATTTAATGTATTTTACTTTATGTGTTTGGATTTATATCAGAACTTACTAAATTCTACAGAATTTACTGAGCTCAGACAAGAAAATGTGGTTGGTATGTGACATTTTAAAAGGTTGTTTACTAAGTAAAAAGAACAACTCTATATGCTTGACAGATAAAGCATAGTTTATATTGTATTTTAATATATCTTGTGCTAATTTGATAATTTTAGAAAAGTCTTTAAAGAACATTATGTATGTCACTGCCACAACAAACATTTCAAATCAACCTTATATTGATGAAAGACTATTTAACAATGTTTATGAACCAGTTACCTCAAAAATAGTTACCATTTTCACAACACTACCATTCAAATACAGTGTTCAGTTTTGTAATGATTTGGGGAGACAGTAAGGTAGAAGAAGGATATTAGCAAAACCTGTGCCATGCTAACACCACCAGGCACACTGTTTTAATTGGCATGATTACATTTTAATTGGCATGAAAAAAAATTAAAGACAAGAATTTTACTTCCAACAATAGTAAAATAGAAGGATATGGTTTTTAATATTACTTTCATCTAAGGTGAACAGTGTGGAATGGAAATACATTAGAATGAAATGTCAGTGGTGCGTACAGTTTAATCTGTGAAATTTTGTCCCCTGTGCTGCATATTACTCTGTCTCAATTGCATATTAAACAACCCTATCAAGGCAGGCATTGGCATCTGCTGTGCTGACACAAATTGTGAATTAAATGAAATTGATGTCCTCTGTCGTATATTTATGAAGACGGACCATTCTCTGAAGTATTCTGTTTATGAAGAATTTATGATTGCAAACTGTTCCCGAACAAAAAAGTGGCAATAAATTCTTTTTTGTGACCCTACCCTCCAAGGGCATTGATTTCACCTCCTGCTGCTACTTTTGTTACAGCATAAAAACAATAGCTAAATCTGGATTCCACTGAGAGTCTTCAAATTATCAATATTTGCACCATGAAAATACAAGGGTGTTGCCAAGAAAGGCTATTTTTCTGTTATGATCTCCTAAAGATACTATTTACAGAATACTACAGTAGATGAATATCTGTTCACTTAATTTTACTTGTGTTTTAAAGCTTATTTTTATGGGGTTAGCTTATCATAGTAGATTAAATGCTATTGATTTTCCAAAGAGAGTGCTTTCAAACAAAAAGAAAGAAAAAAATGGAAAACCAGCTTGATGGTATCTTCATGTCATAGTGGTTAATCTAAGTAGGCTTCTAATATACTGAGAGGGTTAGATAGATAGATAGATAGATAGATAGATAGATAGATAGATAGATAGACAGCCTGACAGACAGACAGACAGACAGACAGACAGACAGACAGACAGACAGACAGACATCATCCAAAATACAAAATGGGAAGAACTATGGGATTGAATAGTTTCCAAGACAAATAATAGTCAACAGCACCAAGGAGGCTACTTTTTTCTGAAAGTCCTCTGTCATATGGTTTGAGTAATTGTACTTCATAAAACAAAAAGAATTTAATTCTCTGCAAGCCTATTTTTGGCCTCTGTAGTGTACTGATTAAATTCAGATTTCTATTTCTTAAGCATTCTATGTATAGAAATTTTAACTGTAAATTCTTATCATGAGAATTCAAATGAATTTTTATCTGTGACCATACTGAACTTTTGGACCAAATCCCTTTTCTGCTACAGGAAGGTCTAAGTGAATGAGGTTTTCCTAAGTATCTACTGGCAGTCAGAACAACATGCACTGTACAAGCATTTGAATCCCAAATTGAACAGTGAGCTAATCTGATCTGAATTGTCACAAGTGAGAGGGAATGCGCAGCTGGGCACTTTCAGGTAACTCTTGTTATAATGTTCTTTTGCTTCCTAAACTAATCTATGTTTTTGTTTTGTTGCTGTTTGTTTTTTAATCTGCTGCATTAGAAAACTCTAAGAGAGAAAATACAAGACACAACGGCAGGGTACAATGGGTCTGGTCCACGAGACCTTCTCTCTCCTGAAAGCGGAAGTCTGGTAAGGCAGCTGGAGGTCAGGATCAAAGAACTGAAGGGGTGGCTGAGAGACACAGAGCTTTTCATCTTCAATTCCTGTCTGAGACAAGAAAAGGAAGGAACAATGAGTGCTGAGAAACAACTGCAATACTTTAAGGTAACAAAACAACAATCAAAGTTGATAAAAAGCTTTCTTAATGGTAGAGATGAAATATTTATCCAGTACATAAAGTATTACATCCATGTATCTATGTATCATAGTGCATTTAAATATTTCTTTGAATTTTTACTCTCCACATTTCTTACATGGTAATGTCTGTATATGTATAAAGATGAGCATAAACAAAGCAAATACACATTGTATACATTAAGTCTCTGTTGGTCATGTTTTATCCACTGAGGGAGGACTTCGGTAAATTAAAAGCAGATTGGAGGGCCAGGGAGATAGCTTAGTGGTGTAATGGCAAGGTTCTGAGCTCAATCCCCAGTAATAGATAGGTAGGTAGGTAGGTAGGTAGGTAGGTAGGTAGATAGATAGATAGATAGTTAGATAGATAGATTGGCAAGGACTCTGGGAGAACTCTGAAAGACAGACCTTAAATGTTCCATACATAACTTTGCTAAAAGTACTTCCACAAATTGATATGATAAAAGAACATGATTTAATTGAAGACATTGCTAAAAAAGGAAACAATTTTTATATATGAGTGTACTATATATGGAGGGAAGAAATAAAGTAAAAGATTGCTACATGATAGGGATATTCTAGTAGATGAATTTGATTGCAAGAAATCTTCCAGAATGAAAGGTCTTAAAGTGGAGAATAAGGACAACCGAGAAAGAAAGAACTTCTTGGGACCAAGCAACCATTTCTTTTCAAAGCTCTCAAGATTTTATTTGTCTCACTCCACTTAGCAATCTGTCAGAGAATTTAGTCACCTTTCATCTGCCAGATAAGCAAGGCTATCTTGCTAATTTATATAACCCCAGAGAAGGTACTGTTGAAGGTAAGATCACAGTATTTTTAATAAATTATGTGTATTGCACATCTATAAATTGTTTTCATTAAAACATCATTTTGCATGTAATTGACAAGACTAAACCGAAAATTAAGCAAAAATACCTTGTCAAGGCAAAAGGGCTTTAGTGTCTAAAATGGAACATTTGAGTGATCTGTTATTTCACTTTTGCTTGTCCTACCTACTCAAATCCCCACTGTCAGGAGATAGAGTCAGTCTTTAGATAGTTG
>NW_004524662.1:7098276-7107295 GCF_000260255.1 Octodon degus | reverse complement strand
ATGTGTATATACATAAGATAACTTGAATAATTGTACTGCTGATTTCTGCTGGTCTATTGAAAGAAGCAGTTAATGCTTAAATGTTTTCTCTCTCCTTTTTAATTTTTTGACCAATCTTACAAGCTTATATTTGGTAATCTGAACAACTAATTTGAAGACAATATACAATACAAGAACCATTGTTGAATTCCTATCATTTTGTTTAGTGAAATTCTATATTGCTTCTAGTGATTTTGTTTTACTACTTTTTGCAGAAAATAGTAAGCCTTGTACTTCTTTTTGTAATAGCAATTGTATTTTTTTTTTTGTAATAGTAAGCCTTGCAACTCAGCTAGGCTCTCACAAAGGTGAGGACCAGGGTAGGGCTCACCAAGGCCTCAGAAGCTGTCCCAAGCTCAACCTGGCTTTCGCGTTGTGGGCACTAGTGAGGATTCCGAGGCACAGGTCACTGAGGCTGCTGTGGATGTCCGTGGCTCAGCGTACCTTCAGTGATGGGGTGGGGAGAAGAGGATACTTCACAGGCTCTCACAATGGCTGAAAGGTGGGGCACACATCAAGAAACAAAATGAAATTGTCTAGATCTTTCTTTTTGTAGTGTCAATTTATTTTGAAAATATTCTGTTGCTGAGTCCTCAAATGGGCCTCCTTTGAATTATAAATTCTACAGATATGTGTGCTGATTTTTTCTATGTATTCTTTAAAAATTTTTAGAGCATATGTTTTTATTGAAAAAATATTTGTGCAATCTTCTGGGGAAACAGGTAATTCAGTAGATTCAATATGTAATAATTAAATCAAGTTAATCAGCATTTTCATCTTTTCAATCATTAATCATTTTTAGGTGCTAGGAATTACATTCTTTTCTAATCATTTTTAAATATGTGATTGTTTAAATCTAAAATTATACTATTTTGCTAAAGAAGAATCATCCATAACTCCTCCCCTTTGTGTTTTGTGTCCCCTGTTGAACATCTTTTCATCTGCTCTTGTCTCTGTCCTTCTCAGGCTTGTGACCACAGTTTCATTCTGTTCTTCTGAAAGACTAACACATTAGTTTCTACAGAGTGACAACATGTTACATTTGTCTTTGTGTGTCTGGCTTATTTCACTTAACGTAATGACCTCCATTCCACCTATGTTGCTGCAAATGGTAGAAGTCCATTCTTACTTATAGTTGAATAATAGCCCATTATATAAATATACTACTATATTTTCTTATCCATTTACCACTGAATGATATCTAGGTTGATCCCATATTTTAAGTATTGTGAATAGTGTTATCAGAAGGTGTACAAGTATCTTTTTGTACTTTCATTTCCTTCAGATAAATATCCATACCTACTTATTCTGAAGTAGGAGTTTTTGTTATCTAGGACTCAATGTTGAGATTGGTCCTCTTTGAAGTCCTATGAGTGGCTCCCTATACAAATATTTCAGTCAAAGACAAAAAGGAAATAGAACATTTAGATTTTTCTTTAGTTTAAAATTCAGGCTGGGCATGGTGGCTCACACCTCAGGAAGCTGAGGCAGGAGGATCATTGGGGACTTGAGACCAGCTTGGCCTACAAAATGAGTTCAAGGCCAGTCTGAGCTGCATAGTGAGATCCTGTCTCAAAAACAAAGAGGAAAAAATTAAAGTTCCAAAACGAGAAAGTATAAACCATACAGTTGGAATAATAAACTATGTTGATACTGAAGCATAGGGTTAGTCAACTGTAATATCAAGTGAGACAGAAAATAGACCAAAGAACCCACCCTTGCCAATTTGATCATTATAGATATCTTCTATGTTTCTGGGAAAAGGAAACAATCTTCTACAGTATACATAATCTGTCTTAGAAGAAGAAAGTCCCATGGAGAGGTTGTCATTCTGCTACTTAAATGATATATGCAGGGGGCTTGAAATAGTAAACTATAGTAGAAGGATGTGGGCAAGATTCCTCTCTACTTCTCCAGCTTTATTAAACTGTAAGGGAACATGATAATTGTGTATGTTTACTGTGTGCAGTGTGTTGTTTTGCTATATACAGAGTCCATAAAAAATGTTTACACACTTAAGTAGTTCATTATGCTAACAAATGTCTGGAAGCCAATAGCCAGCTCTTTGAGCATGTTATAATTATAGATGCCATCTTGTATTATTAATCTCATGATGTTTCAATAAATTTAGTATTAAAACATTTATAGAAGTTTTTCTTTTCCTGATGTATTCATTTTTTTGGACTCTGTATATAGTAATGTGGTTAAATCAAAATAAAAGAATATTCTGTTGAATATGTATATATCACATTTGACCATTCATCCATCCATGAAAACTTAAATTGATCCCACATCTTGACTATATTGAGGCTAATGCTCTAATATGATCAATTAACTTCTCCTTTCCAATTGGGATACTTTCTTATATTTTCCTGCCTTATTCCCTATCTAGAAATGATGAATGAATGTCTTTGACTTGCTCCTGATCTTAGAGAAAGTTGAGCAGGATATAAATCTTGGGCTTATCATTTGTACCCTTTATTTTGTTGAAGTCCATCCCATCTACCCATAAAATGTTGAGCTTTTATTTTATCATGAAAGGATGTTGATTTTGTTAAATGCTTCTATTGAAATGATCATATAATTCTTACATTCATTCTGCTAATGTGGTATGTGACACTTACTAATAAGCATATATTGAGCTATGCTTGTCTCCCAGAGTGTTAATAGTCTATATCTAGATCTCCTAGTATAGCTGCATATGATCATAGGTGGGCATTTTGGAAGGTGATTGTATTATGGGGACTTATGGCTGACTTGCTGTTAGGAGGTAGCATCTGGTCTGGCAAGTCACTGGGAAAATGGTTGTTCTTCCCCCTCTGGCTTCTCTCTTGCTATTCCCAGCTTCCTGTCTGCCACATCTGGAGCAGCTGTGCTCTGCTGTGCTTTTCTGCCGTCACATTGTGCCTTGGAGCCAGCACTCTTTGGACTTAAAATTCTACAAACTATGAACCAAAATAAATCTGTCTTCCTTTAAATTATGTATGTCAAGTACTGTGTCCCAGCACCTAGAAAGTAACTAAGACACAGGAATAAATTGATGAGGGTTTTTCTATTTAACACAGATGTTGGCCTGTAATTTTTTTCCTTGTAGTGTCATTGAGTGGTTTTGATAGGAGGGAAATGGGTAATGCTAGTTTCATAAAGGAATTTGCAAAGGTTCCTTCTCTCCAATTTTCTTTAGAAGATTTTCAGAATGATGGATATTAATCAATGTGTGGCAGAATGCAGCCATGTAAACAACATGTTCTAGCCTTTTTTTGTTGTCACTGGAAGCTTCTTTTGCAAAAGAAAGCTACTCACAGTCTTATGGAGATTCCCTTGTATACAGCAGGTTTTTTTTTTTTTCTTTCTTACTGCTTTCAAAATTCTGTCTTTGATTTTCGAGAATTTAATTATGTATTTTTGGTGAAGATATCTTTGTAATCTTTTAGTGTTCTTTGAATTCATGGATCCAGATCTTTATATAGATTTCCAGATTTAGGAATTTTTCTTTGATTATTCGTTTAGATAATCTTGCCTTCCCCTTCTTTCTCTGGTCCTTCTGAGACTCTTATACATATTTTGGTTCACTTGATCTTGTCCCATAATTCCACAGACTTTTTTCACTGGTTTTCATTCTTTTCTTTTTGTTTCTGTGACCACATAAGCTCAAGTGACCCACCATTGAGCTTACTTATTCTTTTTATGCTTAACTAAAGCAGCTTTTGGAGCTTTATGTGGAAATTTTCAGCTCAATCCTTGTGTTCGTCTAACTCAGTCCATATGTTAGCTCTAGAAAGTCTGGTTTGTTTTCACAATTTATACCTCTTTATTAAACTCTTGTTTTGTTTGTGTATCGTTTCCCAAGTTTTATCTAGGTGCCTATCTGTCTTCTTTTGTAACTCACTGAATTTCTTGAAGATGGTTATTTTGAATGTTTTCCCAAGCAGTTCATGAATCTCCATTTCTTTAGGGTCACTTAATACTGTTTTAGCTTATTCCTTTGCTAGTGTAACTTGCCTGATTATTTATGTGGCCATGTGTTAGTTGCTGCACATTTGAGTAAGTAGCATCTTTTTCAGTCTTTACAGACTGGCTTTTCCAGGGAAAGCCCTTCACCAGTCAACTTGTCCAAAGATCCTAATTGAAATGTAGGCAGACCTGTAGTCGGGCTTGCTGCTGGAGTCCTTGCACAGGCCAGTCTGGTCCCTGGAACTGTAGGTGAATTGGCTTGATATGGGGGTCCACAGAGGTTGGCTTTGAGCCTGGGTTTGTGAGATGAAGTCAGACCTGGATCTGGAGCCACTCAGATAAGCCCAGTGCTCAATGGGCCTGGATACTATGTATGGGAGCTTACATGATGCTGTGACAGATTAGTACTGGGTATGCGCAGAGAAAGACTTGGAACCTCAATCCATGAGGGTTAACTTGGTCTCAGAATTGTCCCATAATCTAGGCTCATAGAGGTTATTCTAGTGCCTGAGTATGTAAGGACCATCTTTACCTTGCTGGGATGTGTTAAGCTAGGACCTTGACTCTAAAATTGCTAAATCCTGGATGCACTGGGGCTAACTAAGAGGATGGGCAGCAGCCAAGAACTGTGTCCATGAATGCTTACCTGGAGCCTAGGTTCACATTGGATTGTCCTGGAGGCTGGATTTGCTTAGGCTGACCTGGAAGCTAGCTGTGCCATCACTGGGCTACAGCGTAGGGTCACATGGGGCATGGTGTTGATATGATGAGCCTGCAGAATGGAGGTTAAAGACCATAGAACCATGCTGGAGTCAAGGTCTGTTAGGATGGGCCTAGACTCTTGGTCTTTTGGGGTATGGGGCTTCAGTTCATGGCCTGAAACCTAGAGTTTAAGGTCTATCCAGAACTGGAGTCTCTACTTAAAGCTGTTAGGCTGAAGACTAGAGTGGTAGGTTCTGACCTGGAGCTAGTATCTCGTATCTGGTATCTGAGACTATGGGCCTGGCCTGGTACTGGAATCTCAGATAAGGTTAGGTACTTATTTAACCCTCCTTTTCCACAGCAGGGTTATCCTTCTTTGACATTGCTGAGAGGTGAAACTGGTCATGTTAAAATTTTATCACTCCATTCTTCAACTTAACTTATTTCTATAGGACATCTAAGTGCTGTAATCTATCAGTTGTTTTCTTCAGCTCTTGAAACTATAGTTTTGCATGCAGGTCATTGTTCAAAGTTATGTGTCTTCAAGATGGTGAGCACCAGTTCTGTTTTGTTATCTTGATGACATCCTCTATATCCCTAGTAGAATTTTTGTTTAAGAAAGTGCACAGATTGAAATATACCGGGGACTGGAAATACTGCTACAAAGCATCATTAGTCCTCTTCTAAGAAACACACAAGCTAAAAGACATATAAAAAGGCAAATAAAGTAGAATATGTCATGTGATATGATAGGGATTAATATAGTGTGAATATGTACTAGAACATTTCTGGGGAGAGCCATGAGTTCTCATATAGTTGGGTGAAGAAATTCCTATAGTATATGACTCTAAATTTACATCTGAAGTGAAGTAGTGGATAAGGAACAGAATATATATATATATATATATATATATATATATATATATATATATATGATTGTTATCTCTTTCTCTTGGATTATTTCCTTTACAAGATATAGGGAACTTCTTTATCTCTCTTAATCAATTTTGGCTTGAAATTCCCTTTTTCTGCAAATCAAATACCTACCCCTGCTTTTTGCTGGGTTTGTTTTCTACTCTTTGACTGTCAGGCTATGAATGTCATTTTTAATTAAATGTGTTTCTTGTATGCAGAGTAGTATTGGATCTTTCTTCTTTATCCATTCTGCCAGTCTTGATCCATTCTGTGTCTTTTGATTTGTGAATTGATACCATTAACATAGATGGTTATAACTGATAAGCATTGAGTTATCCTTGTCATGTTATCTTCCTATTGTTGACTTCCCTTTGCACCTTCCCCACCCCCCTCTGCTTAACTGTTTGCCTTATTGATGGATTCTTTCTGTTGGGGTTCACTGTGTTTTAGTCCTTGTTCTCTCTTTCCAGAATTACCTTCAAAACATTTTGGAGTGCTGGCTTGGTGGTCATAAATTTCCCCAAATGTTCTTTGACATCGAAGTATCTTATTTCTCTATCAGTTTGAAAGAGTTTTGAAGGATATGTCAGTCTGGGTTGAAGGTTACTGTCCATTAAAATTTGGAATACTTCATTCTAAGCTCTCCTTTATTTGAGGGTTTGTGCTGAGAATTCAGTTGTGATTCTAATGTGCTTTTCTTTATAGGTGATTTCTTTTCCCTAACATCTTTTAAGATTCTATGCTTGTACTGGATTTCCAGAACCTTGATTATGATATGGTTGGCTGTAGACTTTTTAAAATCATGACTAGTGGGAGTTCTGTATGCCTCCTTATCTGTATGTCAAATTCATTTTCACTAACAGAAGTTTCCTTCCATGATGTCCATGAACAGTTTTTTTTTAATATCATTTGTGCTATCTCCTGCTTTTTCATTGACTCCAATCAATCTTAAGTTATTCTTCTTTGCTTCATCTAGCAGCTGCTGGATTGATTTCTCATAGTCCCTTCTATTTTTAAGCAATATTTATTTTCATAATTTCTTACCACAAGCCTGTCTTCCATATCTGAGATCCTGTCCTCATGTTAGTTTAATCTGTTGCACACACTTTCAATGGAATTTTTATTCGCCTGCATACTTGCTTGAATCTGCCTTATGGATTCCATTTCTTTATGGAGCATTGTTGGCTTCCATAATTTTCTTAAATTTCTTTATTTTTTTGTCTGTGCATGCTCTACAGTTGCTAAGCTTGTTTTTAATTGTGGTCATCATCTCTGCAGTTATCTGATAAATTATTTCTTTAGATTTTTTTTTTCAAAACTGGGGATTGAACTCAGGCCCCAGCACTTGCTGGGGAAGCACTTATTCCACTGAGCCATCTCCCCGGCCCTGAGAAATTATTTCTTGTTTGAATTTTTTCTAGAGCCTCACTCAATTGCATTGCTGTTACTACTTCAGAGACACCAAGTGGATGGCTTTTAGATTGTTTTACCTCATTGTCTCCTGGGTTTTCCTTATTGTACTGAATATCTGGGGTTGCATCTTGTTTAAGTGTCTTCTCATTTTCATTTCTTTATTTTTTTCTTTTGTAGATTCTGAGGTGATCCTTATAAATTATCTATGCTGCATTGCTTTATTGCTAGTCTTTAGAATCCTTAGTAAATGACTACTTTTCAGAAGTATTGTCCACGTGTAACTGGTTTTTGGTTTTTGAGCCTGTTACAAGATCCTGATTTTTCAATTTGTTGGTAATGAGAAGTTGCTGCTTATTTGACCCAGGCTGTGATTCTTTGGCACTGTGTCAAGGTATTTTTTGTGATCCTCAGTCAGTCTCAGTCTTGGAATAGTTGGAAGAACAGATTTTTAAAACAATTATGTCATTTTTTGCTATAGTGGTATTACCAGGAATGACAGTAGCATTAAACACAGCCTAGAAAATGACAAACTGAATTAACTCTTATTTTGCCACTTTTAACCATAAGAACTAGATTTGTGGTTATATAACAAAATCTAAAATAAACCAAACAACTATATGCTCTATACAAATCCTTAATACGTCAATTTTACCCTCATGGGTTAAAATTTAAAATGGGTTAGGTGAGAAAATAGAGATGTGTGAAAAAAGGAAGAAATTAAAAGTAAGGCTGGAGGACAAAAGGGATCACGCTTTGGGAACCTCCTGCAAAAGGCTACAGGGAAAGAGAGAAGGAAGAGATAAAAAGAACAGAACTACACTTTTAGACAGTCTAGAAAGCACATCTTCACTCATATAAAAACAAAGCAAACAATGAAAGTGAAAAAATAAAAAATCAGAAAAACAAAAACACCACCAGAACAACAAAAACCAAATGAGAGAGACAGGGAGGGAGGGAGGGAGAAAGGGAAGGAGGGAAGGAGGGCTAAAGAGAGAGAGAGAGAGAGAGAGAGAGAGAGAGAGAGAGAGAGAGAGAGAAACAAAAAAGTCCACTTCCAGATTTATCACTGTTGTTATTAGTAGACAGCATGTGGAGACAGAGTCCCAATCCTTGTTGGCTTATCCAGCAAGCCAGCAGTAGCTTTTTGGTGTTGTAGTGGGTACTCTCAGTGAGCCTGCACCTCTGGCCAAGAACAGACTCATTTGGAGCCATCACCATACCTTCTATGAGTTTGAACCCAGTTGAGAGCTGCTAGATGGAGCCGGCAGTCTGCCTGTGTTCTGTGTTCAACTGGTCCCTCTCCAAAATGGGTCTTAGCCAATCACTTCTTCATGTGTGACAACTGAGCCTTTAGCAATTACTGCCAACTCATGTAGTCCCTCATGTCCACTGCTTCTCTCCACTGCTATGTCTCTCTGTGGAGCATTCTGGAGTTTCCAGCAGTCACTATGTGTCTGCAGGTTTGAATTGCTCCTCTTGCACAGTGAATCTCATGTCACAGAAAAGGCACCACTGGCTACCTCATTCTTTGTGAAGTTTCTCTCTTCACTCTCTCTGTGGGCTTCAGTTCACACTAAATATCCTTCCTGGGTGTAGGAGACCCACTTTGCCTCTTCTTGTCTTCCTTACATTTCTATATTCCAGCATCTGCATGGAGACTCTCAGAGAGGTTCTTTCTCTGTTGCTTACCACTCTGCCATCTTGGTCAAAACAAAATTCTTAAGTACTATTTTAAACAGAATTAAAAATACAGGACCTGGGGAGGTAGCTCTGTGGTCTAAGTGCCAGCCTGGTAAGTGCAAAGACCCAGGTTCTATCCTCAATACCACATGCCATGGCAGCCCCAGTATCCTGGAAGCACCATGCCAGCCACCAAAACCAGCTGTGGTGGTGTATGCCTGTAATCTCAGGGCTAGGGAGACTGAGATAGGAGGATCACTCCAAGTCTAAGCTGTGTCATGAGACCCTGTACCTAAATAAATAAATAAATAAATAA
>NW_004524662.1:7097163-7098176 GCF_000260255.1 Octodon degus | reverse complement strand
TTGCTCCATTGTACTTTTATTGCAACATGAATGAATTGGTTAATGGCCCCAGCTTTGGAATTATATAAAAACTTGGTCCCATTGTGTGCTCCTTTGTAACGTTGCTTGTATGATTTCTGGATACGTCAGTTTATTCCTTTATAAAATGGGCTTCCAGTGGTATTTAATTATGAGTTCACACATGTAAATTATTACTTCTACTTTTTGTAGTGGTACATTTGTAAGGCATAGAAATCTCTTACCATTATAGCTCCAAAGGTATAACATAATACTTATACACAACAGCAAGTTTGTTATTAGAGTTATGTAACGACCTATATACTTACATGTCTTATACATAGGATTTAGGGAAAAGGTAGGACCTCATTCATCCTTCCATATCAACTTGATTTAAAAAGGTTTTTGAAACTAGCAATTAATTGGTAGGATTCTCACCCTGCTGATACCTGTGAACTAAGCAACTGCACTGAAGATAGCAATGTGTAATGTTAGGGCCATGCTTGGAATGCCTGTCATTCTGGTCCTCTAAATATGTACTGCTTCTAATATCCTATCAATTACTGGTATACTGTCTCTCAAGTAAATGTTTGTTTTAAAAAAAAGGGTAATAAATTTAAAAAAGAGACAAGAAAAAAGTGTCACAGGACTGTCCTGCTACAATGCTGTATATGATTTGATTTCTAAATTTCTGTGTAAAAATATGTAATTGTTTATTCCTATTTTTTAATTTTTTTTCTTCACATTCTGTAGGGATTTAAAGTTTAACCGGGGTGGGGAGATAGCTCAGTAGGATAAGTGCCTGCCTAACATAACAATACTTGATGGAAAATACCTGTTCCATATTCTGTCTAAGATGTTTGATATTTAGACAGATAAGGAGGTTAAACTCAACTGCCTATGTTATAGGGTAATAATATCATCAAGCTTCTCTTCTGGAGAGTTAAGAACTTAAGTTTGAAGACCAAAAATTAGAGAAAAAGAAGGACTACAAGGATAGTCAACATTTTGGACCT
>NW_004524662.1:7092449-7094133 GCF_000260255.1 Octodon degus | reverse complement strand
TCTCTAAATAAATAAATAAATAAATAAATAAGTTTTTAAAAAATAGTGTGTTAAAAATACATATGACAACAAACCAGGCTTCTCTGGCATTAGAACTTAGAGATTTACCATCTTTTTTTTTTTCTTTCTTTCTTTCTTGGTACTGGGAACTGAACTCAGGATTTCACACTTGCCAGGCAGGCTCAGCACCACAGAGTTAAGTCTCTGGCCCTGTGATTTACCATCTTGACCTTGCAAAATCTTCTCATTTTCAGGGTTTTATTCTTGAGAGCTCAATTCAGTATTGAGTTTGCTATCATTTTTCACCTTGTGTTTGTGTTACACTTCTGTATGAGGAGCTTAAAGAGCTTTACAAACATTAGCTCATTAATCCTCCCCAAACCTCTCTAAGATAGGGGGGAGGCATAAATCATTATTCCCATCTGGAAAAAAAGTAGCCTAACTTATCTCTCTTAATTTCACTGATGCTCTAAACTGTTGATTAAATCCTAAGTTATACAGTATACATTTAGAATACCACATTCCCTTCCCCAAAGGAGATTCTTTTTCTTTCTTTTTTTGAATTTAATGTCATGATGATAAATGTAAAACTAGAAAGGTCTGGTGTTGAAAACTTCTTCGAGAAGCACAGATTAAGAAGCAGCTAAACTTTTTCCTTTTTTCCGTCCTTTTCTCAAAACGTACTTCTTTACTAGTCCTGATGGTGCATGCCTGTAATACCAGTACTGGGCAACTTAAGCAATATAGCAAGACTATGTCACAAAACAAAAAATTTAAAAAAGTGCTAGGGATATTTCTTAGTGAGATGGTCCTGGGTTCAATCTTCAGTAATAAGAAAAGAAAAGAAGTCCTTTTCTAAAATTGCCTTTTAGTCGTGACTGAAAAAAAAAAGGACTTTTAGGACTGGAAAGATAATTCAAGATCCACTCAGTCTTTTATCTGTAAACCAAGAAACCTGCAAGAAAGCCAGTGAGTATTAGCTATCGCATCCTAATTCTTGATAAAATACTCATGCAACAGACTTTTCTGACACAAACAGAAGTTATACTTTTAATTTTGAGTGGTTTGCTTAGGTATATGATTCTCACCATAGAGTTATTTGGTTAGACTTTGAAGAGATTAGAATATGACCATGGCATAAGCAGAATCTGAGACCAAACAAGAACATTTCATTTAAATGACTGCAACACACACTATCCAACTGAGTTAAGACCAGCAAAAGGAAAATAAATGAAAATAATAAAGGCATAAAGAAATTAATATTTTATCCCCTCTAGAAGTTCATCAAAGATGAGAGCCACCTTGTGACTTTTTGAGAAATAATAAAAGCTTATAATTATTTTTGAAATTATCTCAGACCACTTTATGATATTTTTGCTGTCCTCAGTATAAGATTATGTAATATCTGATATAAAACAATATTGGGAAAAAAAAACAATATTGGAGGCTTGGGCTGTGGAGATAGCTCAGTGGTCTAAGTGCCTGCCTAGACAAGCACAAGGACTGGGGTTCGATCCCCAGTACCACATGCCATGCCGGCTGTGCCCTGGGTGCACAGAGCAGGCCGCCAAGACCAGGCATGGTGGTACATAACTGTAATCCTAGTACTGGGGAGTTTGAAACAGGAGGATCACTATGAATCTGAGCTGTATAGTGAGACCCTGTACCAAATACTATATATATA
>NW_004524662.1:7082065-7092349 GCF_000260255.1 Octodon degus | reverse complement strand
ATATCATTTACTTGAGATCATAAAACTAGTTATTGCCTAAATGGGAGGATACCCTAAATTATGGTTTCTTCCTCGCTCCAGGCTGCTTCTTAAATGTTCAGCTAGTGCACCTTTATGGGTCGATGACATATTACACATTGCTGTCAAAATGTTAGATAAAGGAATGAAAGAACTATTCCTCCCTCCATATATTCATTTTGTGTGTGCGGGTAAGCAGGCAGCACAATGATGATGTACCTTTCCAGAATGGAAAAAAAATGGAAAATTAGCTTTATTTAAGAAAGTCTCCCAGAAATACATTTTTAGTTAGCTATACAAATAAAGACTGAAGTTCTTATATTTCGTTTTCACAAGGTTCTGGAATATTGCTTTGAGCTAAATACTTATTATGGCAATTTACCAGTTGGCTAATATTTAGTCAGCATCTCTCTACTACCTAATGTAATAGTTGAAAAGTGTTTTCTGTTATATATTAGTTAAACTTCTAAGTGACCCTGAGAATGTGGTTAGTATTACTATACATTTGGGAATATGGAAAAGTGGTAAAATGAATGAAGAGGCCCTGGGCTTCTGCCACAAATCCAAAAGAAAGAGCTCAGAAGCAAATTCCCAGTGGTCCAACCTCACAGGAAAATGTCCTGTTTATTTTAAATGCTATGAAAATAAAATCAGGAATGTAACATTTAGAAAGCTGTCTATATCTATGTCTTTTGTAGTTTAGGAAGGAGTTAATGAATAAACAGAAGGTTTTTTCTAATGTTGACATTTTCTGCCTAGTATCATTTTTCTCGTCTTTAGAGGTTTTATTTTATACTCTGACTTTCTTCCTGCATGATGTCCCTAGAGTTCTTGGATCCATTTGTTTCCTGTCCATAGGGTTCTCAAATAATAACACTCCCCTAAACTATTAGTTTGTGGGTTTTGTACTTAAAATGCTACTCTGAACTTTACTAAGTCTTCCATATAGAAGATAAAAAGAAGCCAGAGACAGGTGTGAAAAATAGGACTTGATTGAGGAGAACAATGGAAAATAACCAACTGGTGTATGGATCAAGCATAAGGAAATATACAATACAGCAGGTTTAAGCAAGTTATGAAATTAAATAGTCTAATATTTTGCCCTCTTTCATGGTTTAGGTTGTCTGGGTGTTCCATATTATCCTTGTGAATTCCTTTTAGGTCATCTTGGCTCCTCTGTGTGCTCCTTAACACTATTTTGTTCTCTGGGTATAACTTTTATGATGACTTTTCTTTTATAAATCTTACTAAATCAGTGTATTGCACGGTATTCTCCCATACAGAATTCTTCCCTTCCATTTTCCACACTGTTATGCTATCCTTTGAGTTGGTCAGTGAATACTGAAAATCTGTTAAAAACCAGAGATGATTTCAGTTAGTTAGAAATTACAGACAAACTAGAGAAGAAAATCATTTTTAGCCATTCCTCAGAAATACTGTGAAATTATTATCATGGAATCAATGATAGAAAGCCTCACTGGGTATTGTAAATAGATTTCAAAATGTAAAATGTAAAAATAAATGACAATTAATTCCTCATCTGTTTGTGAAGGAGTGATTGTGGAAGTTTTAGAAAAAGTATTTTGTAAGTATAATGGCTAAATTGCATTTACATCCAGCACCCTTTTCCGCTTATTACTAAAAGTTACCTTTTTGTAATTGCAGACTAGTTTAGCATTTTAACAATAATGGACATGTTTTTAAGAGATTATTGCCAAAAGTGCATTCTCTATTCCAGGGAGACTCTGTAATAGATACCAGAATTTTAGTAATGATACAAGCAATTTGTAAGCTATTACAGTTTTCTTTAGAGTAACTTAATCTTCATATTGTTTTGTATGTCTGGAATTTTAATAGTGTTTTTAATTTAAAAAGGAAGTATATAACATATTACTAATTACATGTGAATATGAACTAAGCACACAACCACTGAGTTTGATTCTTAAAAACAAACATATTTAAAAGTACTTAACCTAGGGTAGAAAAAGTAACAAAGAAATTAAAGAATGCCACATAGGGATAACAATGGCTTTCATGGAAAAACACAGCAAGAGTCTGTATTATTAGAATAGCTATTAAATTTTGGCCTATAACTAAAAAAAGCTGGAAAGAGAAGAAGTGCTCTTTTCTAAGTTAAATTATTATACATTTCTCTAACAGAAGTACAAACTATTACAAGCCAACATAAATATTTGTAAATTCATTAGTATATACTTTCTTGTAATAACAATTGTTCATGCAAGTTGCTTCAATATTACAGTATTAATTGATATTTCTGGTGGATCCTTAATAGTTTATGTTGAATTCCGAGCATACTAGATTGAAAGCAAGAACAAAATCTTTCTCTAAGTTGAAAGCTTAGGCTAATTGAGCCAGGGAGGTAAAAGTGATTGTACTAGCGTTGAACTTCTCTTATCTATTATCCAGGTGAATGAAGTGAGGGGAAGTGATTTTTCTTAAAAATGAAAATGTTTTACAGGAAATATTTTGATTTGAGATGGTCTTAAGAAGTAATATACTTTTTCAATCTAGACTTGTATTATCGTGTACAATCTAAAATCTATTTTGGCATGCAACCCAGCTCTTCTCTAAGGAACTGATAAAGATGTGATTAGTGAACCAGTTCAGCAATCTTTAATACTATTTTTAAAATCTGGCTTTTACATTAGGCAAACCAGTTTGCTATTTTGAAAGAAGTTATAATCTACTTAAAACTGTCATCCTCTGTTTCTGACTTGCAATTAGATGGTATTTCCAAAATGTCAGACTTAGATTCTGTTTCTACCATCACCATAATAGGATGTGACAGCCAAGATATTATATCAATACCTTTTCCATAATTAGCAATAAGGATCCTGCCAAGGGTTAACTAGAGAAGTTTCATAAACATTTTTCTACAAATGGTCCTGAAGGCAGTATTATGCTTTTAAAAATCTGCTAATGTAGCAAAGACTCATGACAACCCGGAGACAAATCTGTGAGCAAAACTGTTTAGAGAGAATAGTTTTGTAGTGTATGATATATGTTATGTAAATGAGCTTATTAGAACTCTCATATATTTTATTATTGGTGACCAATTTAATAGAGGCATTTAAAAAACAATATTTCTGCCTGACTACTAGAAATGAAGAAGATACATTGATATAATTGAGAGCAAATGATTGCATGTCGTGCCATTTAATCATGTCATTTTTCAATTGCTGTTTTTTGCACTTCAGTGCATGCTTATAGAATATTTAACTTCAATATAGATTAAGTCCCAGAGTTTGCAACTGATTTAGGCCTCAATATTGGCTGACATTGTTTTTTAACTTTAGAATCAGTCTCAACACTTACATGTCATTTTCCAGGCTTTCTTTAAAAAATATCAGTCATCATTCATTCTTCATTTGAAGTATTTTAATTTTCTGGCTGTTTAGCATAATTGCTTTTTACAATGCCAAGATGAAAATTCTTATTTGTAACACTTATTCACTACATATTGTTAAACATAGTATTGGTTGTAGAATGGAGATGGAGAGACCAAGAATTACTGACCCATTGCTGGAAATGTTGATAATCATTTGCGTAATGAACATTCTCTTTGTTCAATCTTTTATTGTTTGTATAATTAATGTCTTTGTCATGAAAGAGCAATTTCCAGTGAAACCAGTGCCCTTTACAATAGGTGATCTATGGACAAGTTTGTTCAATTAATGCTTTTGTTTGTGGTTTTTTTCATCTATGGTATCAAAACCACTCTTGATATAAGTTTCCATAAGTGGCTAATTCTTATGTATTTGAAGATTTAAGAATAGGTAAAAGTTTGAACCTCTGATAAGTGCGTAAGAGACTATTAGTTCTCTTAGCAGAGGTAACTTTGTGGTTGTAGCTACTTCCAGTTAGAAGTCAGAGGAAACATAGTTTGAAAATGTACACATTTTCCAAACATCTTTAGCTTTCTTAAGAAGAGAAATGTAGCATAGTGTTTTGTGAGCCAGCTTGGAATTCAAAGCTTGCTTTTGATGATTTTTAGTTGTGTGTTCTGATCAGTTACTTAACCTCTCCAATGTCTTCATGTCTCTACTTCCTCCTCATTTGTAAAATAGCGTACTGTGACTCTTTGTCTCCCTCTTCTCCTTTCTCTTGCTCTTTCTCTATGTGTTTGTATAATTAATGCTATATATTTATGTGTATATAATTAATATATTTATATGTACATAATTAATATGTAATGTGGGCACAGTGGCATATACCTGTAATCTTAGCGCTCAGAGGGGCTGAAACAGGTGAATAGCAAGGTTGGGTCCAGACAGGGTGACTCAGTGAAATTCTGTTTCAAAATTTTAAAATGATTCTTAGACAGAGCCAGGTTTATGCCATAGTGGTAGAGCATCCCTGGGTTTAATACTCTAGTACCAAAAGAAAAAAATACATATAATATGTCTAAAAATGTTGCTGTTAAGATTAAATGAGTCAAACAAAACATAAAAGTACATGAAAATTCCTGACAAGCATAAATACACAAAATGATAGTCATCAGCGGAAAGGACCAGTGAAAATAAGTAAGACAACACTATTAAGAGCAATGCTGTAGGGCTGGCCAGATAGCTCAGCAGACTAAAGTGCCAGTTTAGGCAGAGTGTAGCGGCCGGGGTTTGATCCCCCCTGTGCCATGCCAGCCCTACCACTGGGGCACACTGAGAAGGCAAATGACACTGATCATGGCGGCGCATGCCTGTAATCCCAGCACTTGGGAGGCTGAAAACAGGAGGATCACTACAAGTCCAATCTACATAGTAAGACCCTATAGACCCTGTACTAAATGCATTAAAAAAAGAACAGTGCACCAGGCATGGTGGTGCATGCCTGCAATCCCAGGACTAGATAGGCTGAAACAGGAGGATAACTATGAGTCTTAGCTGTGTAGTGAAATCCTGTACAAAAAAAATAAATAAATAAAAAGAAATGCCCTGGAATAGTGCATTTGCCTGTGTGACTTAGTAAAAAGTAAGCTGAGTTTCTTGAGAAAATGTGAGTTTCTTAATTTTGGCACATAGTGAACTAGTATATGACTGATCTGTAAACTCTTCTTCATGTTTATTTTAGACAATTTTTATTGTTATATTTAAGTTTGTAAACAATTTTTTACCACATGTGCAATCTATATTAATCTCATGTTATGTATTCATTTCAGAAATACTTTTTTAAAATTCACTGTACATCATATCTTTCACATTTCAATATTTGTCTACAACTTTTAATTTTCTGTATGATTATTATTGATTTTCAATAAATAATGAGTTAAAATAAGAAAAAAAAGAACAGTGCTCCAGCATTAATAAATCCCAACTATTATTTGTTATTGTTTTGCATTCAAATGAATTTTAATGAAATAGTTGAGAATATAACATTTTTAAAATTGATTTAGGTATGTGTAATCAACTTGGATTGATCTTTGGTGAGATATATGACGTAGTATCTACTATGTTGTTTCCCATTTTCAGACCAACAACAACACTGCAATAGACTACAGATGAAATTTACTACTGAATAATTAGCCATAATTATTATTCTTCATTTTCCACATTTGTTTCAACACTTCTTTCATTTTTAAATTTTTAAAAATTATTTATTTGGTACAGAGTCTCGCTACATAGCTCAAACTCATAGTGATCCTCCTGTCTCACCTGTAATCCTCCATAGTGATTACAGGTGTGTGCCACCATGCCCAGGTTCTGGGACCAGCAAGGCATGCGGTACTAGGGATTAAACCCGGGCCCTTATATTTGCCAAATAGATGCTTAGACCACTGTGCTATTTCCCCAGCCCTCAACACTTCTTTCAGATCCAGTTTTCATTGTGTACTCTTCTGTTTACATTTTATGATATTTCTAGAAGTAGAATAGCTATGTTAAAAATTACACTGTTATTTTTATCAAATAGTAGAATATTTGATTCGTTGATGAAAAATTATAAGTTTGTAGTGATGACTCTACCCCATGAGGTATTTTATCCATTACTTTTGGGGGAAAACATCTAACTTTGCATTTCTAAATGTATTCAACCCTTACACTAACTCATAGTTACAAAGCCATAGTGCTTTGGTGGGGTGAGTAATATTATAAGCATTTGTTGTCCTGCCATGTAGAATAATAAATTATTTGATTATGTCACCAGTTACTGGGTTGATTAAAATGTGTTTTAATTTTTTTAACTTTATTTTTATTGGCACATGTTTACAGCACATAAAAATTACATTTATCATGGGGAATTGGCACAGAGATATGTTGCATATTAATTCATTTTTACTTCTCCTTTTTCTCACTCCCCTCTGTTTCTTGCTATTCTTCTCATTTGCAAAGTAAGAGTTTTTTTTAAAGTATCTTTTTATATATAATTAACTTATTTAAATACTGATTTTAGAACATTGTCACCACCTCCAAAAGAAACCTCTTACCCATTAGCAATTACTCCCTGTCTACCCCCTTATTAAAGCCCTTGACAAAAACTACTCTTTTTTCTGTTTCTGAGCACTAGCCTATTCTGAACATTCTGTATAAGCAGAGTCCTATAATATGTGACCCTTTTATGCTTGACCTTTTTCATTTACCATACATTTTCAAGGCCAGCATGTTGTGTAGCATGATTAGTATTTCTTTCTTGTTTGAGTTATTTCTGCATTTTGACTAATATGTGTAATACTGTAATGAATGTTTGTATACAGGTTTTTGTGTGTGCGTGTGTTTAAAATTCTCTTCGTAGGAGTGAAGTTGCTAGGTCATATAACAATTCTGTGTCTAACTTTTCAATGAAATGTCATATTGTTTTCTAGAGAGCCTGTGCCATTTTGGAACCCCACCAGCACTGCATGAAAGTTCTGATTTGTCTACATCCTTGTCACTACTAGTTATTTCTATCTTCATTTTAAAAAATGTTGTTAGTGGGATGAAATGATATTGATTATGTTTTAAATTTGCATTTTCCTCATGGCTAATAATGTTCAGTGTCTTTTCATTAGATATTTTAGGCTGTCTTTGAAGAAATATCTATTCAAATACTTAGCCCATTTTAAAAACAAGAGTTTCTTTTCTTATCTTTGCATTGTAAAAGTTCTTTGTTGTTGTTGTTGCTGGTGGTGGTGGTGGTACTGAGCACTGAGCTCAGGCCTTTGAACTACGCTAGTTCTTTTTAAATTCGTCAAGTTTTGCGATGAGAATCTGACTAAGTTGCTAATTTGCCCATGTTGAACTAAAATTTGTGATCCTCTTGCCTCAGGCTTGTACACTGCAGGGATTATATATGTATTTCTATGTCTGACTTGTAAGAGCTCTTTGGGATACAAATCCTTTGTCAGCTATATAATTTTTTATATAGTTCCTCCCATTCTTCTGGTTGCGTTTTCATTTTTGATAGAGACATTTGAAGTTCAAAAGCTTTAAAAAAACTCTAAAAATCACTTATACATTTTGTATCGTACCTAAAACATCAAATTTACTTGTACTTTTGGTGTCTGTCTTGGTTACTTTTCTCCCATCGCTGGAACAAAATACCCAACACCCCAAATTAAGGAAGGAACAATTTATTTAGCTTACAGTTAGCGGAGGTTTCAGTCCATACTCAGCTGGCTCCTAGGCAGAGTGGCACATGGCAGAAGGCAACAGTTCATGGTGGCGGAAAACAGCAAAACAGCAAGAGCAAGTGGGAGGAGTGGCAGCACCAGTGGCCACAGAGAGCAGCTCTGTCTCCTTCATGTTGCATTCAGGCTATCACCTCAAGCTGGGTGTGACATGCACACCCACAATCCTAGCAGCACTCACATCCATAATCCCATCACCTAATCATGAATTAATCACAAACTGTAGAAGTCCCCCCATAACTGCGTGAGGCTTTGGGGGGACAATTAGACACAAACCATAACAATGTGGTATCTAGGAGCCCACTTTCTAACTCAAGGTCACAAATATTTTCTGTTATTTTTTTTCTAAGGTATTTTACAATTTTATTTCTTTTAAGTCTGTAATTCATTTTGAATTAGTTTTGCATATAGTGTGAGATAAGGTTCTAGTTTATTCTTTTACAGATATTTAGTTGTCCCAGAACCACTTGTAAATGCTATTTTTTCCTCTGCTTAATCCAAGAGCTATTTTTATTTTATTGATAACTTCTAATCATTAGCTTTCTGTACTTAATCATAATTTATGCCTTGATTTTTATAAACATCATATTTAAACTATTACAGTATCAGAAAACTAAGTTATATTTTGTTTCTATGGTGCAATTTGTTATTATATGATAGCACCTCCCAGGAAAACGTCATTAAGGACCCAATCTTTAGTTATCCCACACACTTTCTATCATATTGTCTTCTTCTATTGTATAACTCTTGTCACTAGAGGATATTTTTGAAATCTATTATTGGTTTATTTCTAGTTCCTTAAAATTATAAACATACAAATATGAATATAAGTTCTATGAGATAGAGATCTTATGTACTTTGTGCACTATTATATTCCTACCACTAAGTACAGTGCCTGACACATAGGAAATGGTAAATACACTTAGAAGAATGGATAGCTAGATAATTTAATGTGTGTCATAATATTCCACTTGAACTTCCATGTTATTTTTCTGTGTATTCTCCAAGGTGTGATGTCTATCCTCTCTTCCCTCTATTTTTCCCATCTTCAGTGACTTTCGTACCATAGGAAACTAGTTTTACAAATCCCAATATACTCACTATGGCTAATAATGACATTTATTATTTCCCAACTTAGTTTCCATGCTTGATTGTATATCAATCCCAACTTATGTGTGAGTTATGACCTCACTATTCACAAAGTGCATTAACCTTACTTGAAACCTATAATCTGATGAGTAACGTCTTATCAAAAACCTTTGCCTTATGTTTCCTTCTTTCACATGGAGAAATTACCACGTATTCCACTCAGCCAGATTATAAACTCCTAACAATACCATAGCTCATTACATGCCTGTAATACACTAGTGCTAATCATATAATGAAAGCTATAGTGTTTGGCACATATTTGATAGCCCAGCAGTATTTACTGCTATAAGAAACATCATTCAAATGGTCTTTATCAACCATGCCTCCAAAATAGTGATCTTGAATCCACCAGTCAAAAGCATCTTCTGAAGAAACATAGAAATAGAAGAATAGCCTTTTAATTTGTCCACTCCCTCTGCTTTCTTAGATGCAGGCATTAATATTATCTGCACCTAATGCTTTTCACCTTGTAAGAAATAATTTGTGCATATATTATTACTTTGGAGGAGAGGTTGAATCAGGGTCTTGCTATGTAGTTCATACTGGCCTTGAATTCACTGTATAACCCAAACTGGCATCAAAGTATCACAATTCTTTGCCACAGCCTTCTGAGTGCTGCAGTTATAGGCATGTGTCACCACACCTGACTTATCATTATTTTATATTTCTATGTAAGCTTTCTGACAGCAGAACTCATATTGAATTTAGCACAATGTTGTATGTATAGCATGCTTAATTAGTAAATGACATTTGGTAGAATGAGGAACAAAATCCCTAAATATCGGATGCAAACATCCTACTACGTCATCAGTATTCTTAATAATTACATTGAAAATTGTGGAGACAGTCAACAAATAATAATATAAATATGTCATTAGATGAAAAAGTCTTTATAGGGTGTTAGTTTTTCATCATCATCACAGCAAAATTCAAGGGGTGATAAAATATATATAATGAATGTTGAAAGTTTAAAAATTATTACAATGAAAAAGATACTGCTAGGAACCCAGTCACTGTAAACACACTTACCCCATCATTTTTGGTACTTTCTGCAGCACTGCTAGAAATCTTATTTCATGTCTTTACAAAGTGTGATTAAAAATACTATGATGCTGCCAAATGCCGTACCACAGAAAGGCAGGCTTGTAAATATTGTAGTGAACTTTTTCTCCTTATTCATTGGTTCTGGCGCCATGCAGCTTCTGGGCCTTCTCCAAAATCATAAGGTGCATAAGAGATAAACCTTCTCAATCAGTTTAAAATACCAAGGTAGCACAACAGCACAACTAAAGATTCCCAGAAAAAAGAACTTCCAAAATTACTTCAAAAAGTGGCAAGAAGCTGGGCATGGTGGTACACAGCTATGATCCCAGCACTCTCAGGAGGTTAAGACAGGAGGATCATTATGAGTTCAAGGGCAGCCTGGGCTACAAAGTGATTTCAAGGACATCCTAAACTGCACAGTGAAACTCTGTATCAAAAAGTAAAAAATAAATATA
>NW_004524662.1:7077686-7081965 GCF_000260255.1 Octodon degus | reverse complement strand
GTAAAAAATAAATAAATAAATAAATAAATAAATAAATAAATAAATGGACTGGGCTTGGTGGTGCATGCCTATAATCCCAGATCTTGGGAGGCTGTAAATAGGTGGATCACTATGAGTCTGATCTAGTAGTGAGACCCTGAACACCCTGTAGACCCTTCCCTAAAATAAAAAAAAGTAGCAGAAATGATGACATAAGTGTGTTTAAAGCAAGTGGAAATAATTCAGATTCAAACTGCTATTTCACTGTAATGAATTTTTTAAATTTTAAAATAATTACAATAATTTTTTTTATTCAACCTTGTACCTGAGTTAATGACCTTAAGAGAAAAGGTTTATTTTGGTTCCCAGTTTCAGAAGTTCCATCCCATGGCTAGTTGGCCCCATTTCTTTGGGCATGTGGACCTTTGGGCCTCAAGTGTGATAGCACAGTGACATTATATGGTAGAGCAAAGCTACTGTCCTATGGCAGGAAACACAGAGAATAAAGAAGAGATTAGAGATTCCAGGATGCATTCAGAGTTCAAGGGAATGCCTCTAATGTAAAGACCTCACAACCAACAACTCTACCCCTATCTTCAGAAGGGCTCACAGTCTCCCAATAGCACCACTCTGGGAACAAAATCTTTGGTGTAGGGCCCTTGAGAACATTAAAAATCTGATCTACAGGGCCCGTGAGAAAACTCAGCATACTAAGTGCTTGCTTAGGTAAGCTTAGGCAAGCTCTGGCAAGCTTAGGCAAGCTCAGGGACCAAGGTTCAAACCCTGGCACCACATGTCATGCCAACTCTGCCCCCAGGATAGGCTGAGCTGGCCACAGAGTCTGGGCATAGTGGCATACCCCTGTAATCCCAATGCTAAGGAGGCTGAAAACAGGAGAATCACTATGAGTCTGAACTACATAGAGAGACCTTGCAACAATCTAATAGATTTCTTTTAAAAATCCAAACTATACCATCAATTCATTCTTTGATTTTTTGGGTCATTTCATAACCATAAAAATAATTGACCCTTAATAAGTGTGGTACCCTAGGCCCTTGGTTACCAGTTTGAATTTAGAATCAGAAATTACATCTATATTTATGCTTCTAAAATATCTGCAGAAATCTTTCTCATCTGAACAATAAATCTCACTATTTCCTGTAGAATAGTGTTCTCAAACTTTATAATGCAGTGAAATCATCTGTAGTTCTTGTTAAAGTGTGGCTTATTGGGTCTTACCTCAGAGTGCCCGTTTCAGAAGGTGGAGTGTGACACCAAAGAATTTGCAGTTCCTACAAGTTCCTGAGTAATTTTAATAGTGCTTGCCCAGGGGATAGAACTTTGAGTACCCATAGAAAATCTGGCAGCAGGTAGCAGACAAACAGAAAACAACTTTCTGCCTCATGCAATTCAAATGATAAAATACAGGAAATGCAAAAAAGCAAAACTCATGAACAAATATAGAAAACTATCACAAGGAGATAGGGCTGCCCTGTGAACCTAAATTAGAGCTTGCTTGTCTTTGTTTGCTCTCTCCTCACCACAGTATTTCCTAATCAAACTAGACTGAAGGCAAGTACATCATGTATTTAAATTGTACCTCCCTTGCTGTGCTTATCATATAGAAACCATACCCAATAGACGCCATTAAACAATTAATCAATCTGAAAGGCCCATTCATATTTGGCCTTATAAATGAATTGCTTTATTTTTAAAATTTAATAGGTTATCTGAAGTTTCACTCCGGTTTTCATGTTGACCTACCTGATGATGTTAACATCCTGAATAAAATGACATAAGAGATATTAGAGACAAACTGACTTAAAATTTCCCAGTAGTGTTTGCTTCTCACTTTTTTTTTATAATAAAAGTATGTAGTTAGTTTTGGTGTTTTGAATATATTCTTTTCATCTTCATCAGTCTTTTCCCTGTTTGGTTTTTGCACTTTATGTGTTGTAATACTTTAAATTTTACTTATTCTCTTAATGTAAGCTTATTCATATCATTTCATGAAGTAAATGACTATTTATTTATTTATTATTTGACATTTGTTTGAAGTATGTTTGCAGGCTGGGGAGATAGCTCAGTGCTCTAAGCACCAGCCTGGCAAATACAAGGACCCGGTTTCAATACCCAGTATCGCATGCCATGCCAGCCCCTGCAGCCTGAATGTGCCATGCCTGCCACCAAAACTGGGCATGGTGGTGCAGGCCTATAGTCCCAATACTGATGAGGTTGAGAAAGAAAGATCACTAAGACTCCGAGCTGTGTAGTAAAAGCCTGTACCAAACAATAAATTAATTAATTAAAATATTTGCATACAAGTACATATAATCTGTGTAATATGTTCACATTTATGCATACAAATACCTATGGTGAAAAGTAAAACACCAGCTTTGAAAGTCTGACCTTCAGCAAAGTTAAACTGAAGCCATTGTTAATAATGGTTTTGCATTGCATTTGCCTTGATGATATATGTAGTTTAGCTGGGGAGATAGTTCAGTTGAGTAAGTGCTTGCCTGGCAAATGCAAGGTCCTGAGTTAGATCCTTGGTACCACCAAACAAACAAACAAACAAACAAAACAAAACAAAACAATATATATATATATATATATATATATATATATTTAAAAGTTGACCAAAAATGGCACAAAATATACCAAAAATACTCTTTTGCAATGCTTTGGTGGATTAAAAATCCTGTTGGTAGCATGCAAATGTACAAGAAAAGCTTTAATTCTATTAGCAACTCTCTAATGTGTCCAGAGTATTCTACTTTGTCCTGTTAAAGGAAAACAAAAGATTTAGAATTCTTAATTTTTTCTGCTTCTCAACTTACAGCAAATTTACCTTTTAGAAACCTGAGAAAACTGAGTAAAACTTAAAATAGATAAATAGAATAGGACAATTTCATACTGAGAGACATAGCCTTGTGGGAAGAAACTGCCAAAAGATAACTAGGTACCTAAGCATCTGTAATCCCTTTCTTAGATGTATTTCTAAGTCATTGCATTCTTTCTGTTTAAATTTCTTTTCTTTCTTCTGGTCCACCACTTTTTGAAGAAGGCAAAATGTCTATGTATGAAAGTTAACATGATCTCTGTAGATATTAAGGAAAATGTGTTCAAATTGGCAATAATGAAAGCATTCCAGACTTTTCTGTTCCCTAACTCCTTTTCCAGATGCTTCAGTCTCTTCTCCCCAACATGCCAACTATTCCCATTGCCCAAGGCTACTTCTGTATTTCCCCTTGACAGGTCTCTGGGCCTTCTGCTCTTTTAACCATTGTTACCTGTCTTGAACTGTCTAGCTGCCAAAATTTCCTTGAGGATTTCATCAACTTCTCTAACAGCCACTTGCATATTATTTCTCTGAGAACCTTTTTCTGCATTATTCTTAGTACTTACTTGCACACTTATTTATGTAGTTCACTTCCAGTAGACTCTTAGCTCCTTGGCAAAAGGAAGAATAACTCATTCATTTTGAAACCTCAGTTCCTGAAAATTGAAGGTGCACTACCCATCTGAAGAGATTATGGAGACAAGGATGAGGGAAGAAAGAATGCATTCATCTTATTTCTGTGCCTTATTTAGATTGCTTAGCTTGGATTTCTTTTCAAAAGTACATTTCTCTGAAATGTAAGCCATAAATAGTCATAATAGTAATTTGTTCTTGTGTAGTTATATTTACCATTTTTCTGTGCATAGTTTATCTTGTAAACAGTGTAAACTATTGATTCTAAGAAACATTTCCAGCAAATTCAGTGGTTTTATTAGTTTGTGATTATAATTATATTTAATGGATGTCATGGAAATGTATTATGTGGAAGAATGTTATTTTGATCAATTGTATTTCCTATGTGAGAAAAAAGGCATTTCATAATGCCTATGAGGTGAATGAAGCCCATTTGGACTGCTTCGGAGATGCTGTCTGATGTGATCTGCTTTAACTCCCTATATACACCTTTAGTGCTGTCAATTACAAATTTTCCTTCAGCTGAGAACTTTGGTTTGAGAAATGCAGTTGTTATCCTAATGAACTTCAAAGAGAAGTTCACACTATTCCAGTTCCATAACATAAAACATCTCTTTTTACTTTTTCTGGCTCTTTAATTTTAACAAATTAACCATCAAGCAAAATATTCATTTCCATAGGACATATTCAACCCAGTTTCAGTTAGCCATGGTATCATCTAGAAGTAATTGTGGGCTAAAATTAGGTTGACTTCATAGTTTGGACTTTGCAATATATGTACATTAAGAGAGTAAGTTGAAAGCTGTATGTGTGTGTGTGTGTGTG
>NW_004524662.1:6993344-7077586 GCF_000260255.1 Octodon degus | reverse complement strand
AGAGACAGAGAGAGAGAGACAGAGAGAGAGAAAGAGACAGAGACCGAGACACAGAGAGATAGAGACAGAGACAGAGACAGAGACACAGAGAGACAGAGACAGAGACAGAGACAGAGACAGAAACAGAGAGAGAGACAGAGACAGAAACAGACAGAGAGAGATAGACAGAGACAGAGACAGAAAAACAGACAGAGGCAGATAGGCAGGCAGACAGTAACATGCATGTGGATTGAGGATGAACATTTGGCAGAGGAGGAGATAGTAGACAGAAATAATGCTTGCTGGTATAGTAGACCCTCAAGTTTTATCACTGAATGTCTAGGGGATTCCCCTCACTCAGCACTGAACTAATGAATAGCATCAGAAAAAAAATTTGTCAGACATGGTAGTTATATTAGGAGTTATATAGCAAAATAGTAATGAACCCTAGGAAAATAAATAAAGATAAATTCAGGAAACATAACTGAGACTGCTGTATAAATCGAATAATAAAATTCCTAGTCATATTTTGCCATAAATAGAGGTTTGGGAATTTGTCATTCCCCTTATTTAAAATTCAGAAATATTAAAGGTACAGGGTTCTCTCATTATAGGAATAATAGAATTTCAGCTATTACTGAGTTAGGGTCACTTAAATGACTGTAGCATGCATTATATCAATAAATGGAACATCCATATGAAACGTCCACCTGCCGATCTACTTCCTCCACTCCATGCACATTTCAATGAACTGCACTTAATCATTTTAAGACTTCTTCTAATGAAGCCTTATCCAGATTAACATTTTAAGCACAAATACTTATAGGCATTAAAACTCTCACTCTAAATGAAATTGCATTGTCTTGTTTACCCTTGTTGATTAATAAGCAATCTGTTAAATGTTAGAGCAGTCCAATTGTGGCAGTAGAAGGAGATTAGTAATGCAGTGATGTTTGCGGATATAATCACCATTTCTCCTGAAGGCTTTGAATTAGAATATCACTTATACACTGTCCGTAGGCAAAGCAGGGGTATAATATTTTTAGACATGTGTACCCACGATTTTGCTTGAATTGTTCAGTTTAGGGTCACTGCAGCAATACAAATGCTTCTGGGGACAAAATGCAATTTTGATACATGTATATCCTTCTTAAAGACTGAGAATATCTATTAAAAGAAACACAGCCACCAATGAAAGTGCAGTAATAATCCAGTAACTTAATTTCTGTTTTCAGAACATTATTGCCTTGTTAATCAAGCTTTGAAAGAGAAATGTTGCTTATCCTTTTTTTCAAGTAATAGATTTTATATATAAAATCTTTGCATTCTTAATTAATTTATTTTTAGTCAGTTGAAAAAAAAAACCTGAACTAGGGTCAGGGAGTGACATAAGCACCTGCCTGACAAGTGTAATATCTTGAGTTTGATCCCCAGTACAAAAAACTAAAATAAAAATAAAAATCTGAGCTATTTGCCTTTTCAAGAATCTAGGAATATATTTGGAAAATTTCTATTGTCTTTCAGTGGAGTTTCTATATTTTGTGTTCCTTTTCAACATGAATCAAATCATGACCACCTGTTTGGCATTCACATGACATAGATGAGTTATTTCATTAGGTTAGGAACTATTAATTACATTGATGTCTAGGTAAGAACCTATGTGTTATAGAGAGAAATCAGTGAAAAAGAAAGAGGAAAAAGACATGGTTATGTCCTCTAGCATTACTTAGCTATGTATAGGTGGCCTTGAACCTAAAGGAGACTTCTTGTGCTATTGTTCATAGCTAAGCTTATGGCTACAATTTGATATTGTGATAGAAGCGTGTTTCAAATTTTAGGAAACTCTGCCCTGTAACCACTCATAGGTCAATTTGTCTGTGCGTTTCAGTCTCTCTGTCGTGAAATCAAGCAGCGACGCAGAGGCGTGGCCTCCATCCTTCGGTTGTGCCAGCATCTTCTGGATGACCGAGAAACCTGCAATCTGAGCGCAGACCACCAGCCGATGCAGTTGATCATCGTAAATCTTGAAAGAAGGTGGGAGGCCATTGTCATGCAAGCTGTCCAGTGGCAAACACGGCTACAAAAGAAAATGGGAAGAGAATCTGTGAGTTTTTTTTTTTTCTTAATCTAACAAATTCCTCTTTTACAAAAAGATAAATTTACCTAGGGTTTGGAAAATGTTTATCTTAAAAGGGTTTTTGGTAGCTAAATGAATACCTAACCACTACATGAAACTCTGTTATAACATGGAACTGAAATGTGTTTCAGTGTTATCTCATTTTTTAAGGTGCTTCCCTTTTAGTTTATTCATGGGATAGAGTACAGATACTTATAGTGGTCAAACTATTCCTCTGTCTTTTTTATCACATGTAGATTTCACTCAATTTTGCCATCTAAGCCATTGATTATTTCTATCATTATTTCACCAATGATATTCATTAATCATATAATACTCCATGAATATTTTGCTCAAAAGTGACTTAATACTCTTGAAGTACATGGAGCAAAGTATATGCCCTGCAAACAATGCAGTGAAATAATACGTATTATTTTTCCATTCCCTTACATGATAACTTAACCACACATATTTCTCCACCAATCCCCCAGTGTTCCTGCTTGAAGTTCCTTCTGGCAGAATGCTGAAAACTAATAAGTTTCTTCTTAGAGTGTTAATGTAGCATTGTAAAAGTAGTGGTTCCTTTTAAGAATTTTCCAAATTGAGTGCAGGTTCAAGCTATTGTTTCATAAAGGAACTATAAAAGACTAAAACTTGTTTCATTATAATATAGAATGTATTTTTTTCAGAAAACCTTCATATTCTTTTTTTCTTTTTCTAAGAAGTGGTGCTCGTTTGATTTTTCTTTCTTTCTTCTTCTTCTTTTTTTTTTTTTTATCTTCCTGTCTCAGCCTCCCTAGTGCTGAGATTACAGGCATGTACCACCATGCCTGGTGTCAGTGGCTGTCTCCGCAGGTCTGGGGCAGGGGCAGCATGACATATGGTACTGGGGATTGAACCCTGGACCTTGTGCTTGCCAGACAGGCACTGAGACCACTGAGCTATCACCCCAGCCCCAGTGGTGTTCATTTTGGGAAACTGATATATGCATATATCTTGATCATTTTCAATCCCTTAACTAGACTCTCCCAATTCTCCTTCCCCCTTTCCTAGTTCTAAAAGTCTACCTTCTAGTTTTCATCATTTCTCTTTTAGTTCATTCATTTATTTATTCACATTTTATGTTTCTTATGTAAAACAAAACATTCAATATTTAATGTTCCAAGTCTGGCTTCTTTGTTTAACATGATGGTCCCCAATATCATCTTTTTCTTTTAATTCAAATGGCAAGATTTCATTATTCTTTATGATTCAATAATCTTCTTAGCTATCAGACATTTTGCTTCTATAAATATGGGTGTCCATGTATCACTACAATATATCATCTTTAATCTTTTTAGGAATATGCTGAGTGGTATAGCTAGATCAAATGGTATTAATAGTTTTAATTTTCTAAGGTATCTCCATACTAATTTCCATAGCAAATGTAATAGTCTACACTCCCATCAACAATGTAAAAGAATTCCTTTGTCTCCCACATCCCTATCAGTATTCATTGTTTTTATTTTTTTTTTTTATTTTTATTTTTTTGGCAGAACCAGGGATTGAATTCAGGCCCTTGCGCTTGCCAGGGAAGTGCTTATACTACTGAGCCATCTCCCTGGCCCCTATTTTTTTTATTCTTGATAATAGAATTCTAATTTATTCTGGTTTTGTTTTTCTTGTTGCTTCTTTGCTCGCTTGCTTTCTTATTGTTTTTGAGGATTACAACAGTGGCGAGATGGATTCTCAGAGTAGTTTAAATTTTCATTTCAATCGCTAAAGATATTAAACATTTTTCATATAATTACTGACAATTTGAAATTCTTTTGAGAAGAGTCTGTTCAATATATTTGTCCATTTTATGGTGGAGTTAATGGCTTTTGGGTAACTTTAATTCTTTAAATATTTTAGGTATTAATCCTCTATCAGAGAGTAGTAAAGAATATGCCGATTCTCTAAGTTGTCTCTTCACTCTATTGTTTCTTTCCTTTACTGTGCAGTCTTTTTAATTTAATATAATCCCATTTGTTGATTCTTGATACTGTTCCCTATGCCAAAGGAGCCCTATTCAGGAAGTCTTTACATGGGCCTGTGGCTTCAAGTATTCCCCTGCATTATCTTTTATTACTTTTAAAGGTTATGGGCTTTAAATTTAGTCCTGATCCATTTCAACTTGATTTTATATAAGATAAAAGATAGTGATCTAGTTTCAATCTTTTGCATATGAATGTCTAGTTTTCCTAGCACCATTTGTCAAGAAGTCTATTTTCTCCAACATATATTTTTGGCTCCTTTATCAAAAATCAGATAACTGTAGATACATGGGTTTGTTGCTCTATCTTCTGTTCTATTCCACTCACCTTTATGTCAGGTTTTTTTTGACAGCACCATGTTGTTATTTTCTTTTGCTTTTTTTTTTTTTTTTGCTTTTTTTGCAGAACTGGGGATTGAACTCAGGCCACTGCGCTTGCCAGGCAAGTGCTTATTCCACTGAACCAGCTCTTTGGCCCCAGTAAGTTCTTTTTTTTTTTTTTTTTTTTTTGCGGAACCGGAGATTGAACTCAGGCCCTTGTGTTTACCAGGCAAGTGCTTATTCCATTGACGTGTTGTTTTTGTTAGTATGGCTTTGTTGCATAATTTAAATTGCACTATTGTAATGCCTCCAACATTGTGGGGCTTTTTTTTTTTGTTTTTTTGTTTTTTTGTTTTTTTTTTTTCCCCGGAACTGGGGATTGAACTCAGGCCCTTGCACTTGCCAGGGAAGTGCTTGTACTACTGAGCCATCTCCCTGGCCCCTTCATTGTGCATTTTTCTCAGGATTGTTTTGGCCACTCTCAGTCTTTTTGATATAATATGATGTGAATTTCAAGATTGTTTTCTCTAGCTCTGTGGAAAACACTGTTGGTATTTTCATTGAATCTATAGATTGCTTTTTTTTCCCCATAATTTTATTGAGAAATAAATAGCAATAAGACAGTTTCAAATTGAATTGGTAGGACAGTTCCAGTAATTAACACATTGCATATTGCCTTCCTAGTGGTTATTTCTTGTACAAGATGTAGACATGATATCCTATTTACAAACACTATTAGAACAAATCCCTCTATTCCTTGAATTAAGAGAATGTAGCTATATATCTGTCCTAATCATTTTGAATACACAGATACAAAATGGTTATTCATTTATATCCCCTTTTTGTTTAATTCCATCATTTAAATATTATAGGTGTGTGAACTCAGCAAAATATTCCAAAATAGTCCAGTAGTCCCTAATAGTATTGGGTCTTCCAGCTGACCGGCAATGTCAGAAATTGTTGACCTGAGTTCCCTACAGCTCAACATAACAGCATGGCTTTACTTCTTATATTTCATTTTTATACTTTTCTGCTGGATGGTTAAGACCAAAGTAAAGCAGGACCTATGCAACAAGAGTTGTAGCTTTTGGGTCTGATAAGGTCAGTGAAATTCCTTCAGGATTTATCCTGAGATCCTGTACCTCAGATTGTAGAACCTTTGTCAGTGTCAGCCATGTGGATGAGTCATGGTCATTGCTTGGCCAATGTGCTCTCTGTGAAAGTCTGTCTCCTTGTGACTCTCCTTAGGCACACTCTACATCATTGATCACTTTCCTCTTTGGCCCCAAAATCTTGATCAGAAAATTTAGGACACTACTGAGTTACATGACGTTACAGTATAAGTTCTCATATGTCCTGAGTCTTAATTGACCTTGGAAGGCTGGGGCCAAAATGTTGGCTTTCCTTGTGGCCCTCTTTTTTCTCTAATTTTGATCTGCAAACTTAGGTTGTTAACCCTCCAGAAGACAAGCTTATTGTTATTACCATGCAACCTAGGCTGTTGAGCTTAACCTCACTATCTGTCTGAATATCAAACATCTTAGGCATAATATGGAACAGGTATTTTTCATAAAGTATTGATATGTTAAACTAAGTCCCTACAGAATATGACAAAAAATTTAAAAAATTAAAATATATTTAAAAATAGGAATAAAGAATTATATATATTTACACATAAGTCCAGAGATGTAACCACATACAACATTGTTGCAGGACAGTCCCGCAATATAAGTTACTTTTTGTAATGCATTCATTCTAACAATATTAGTTCTTCTGATAAAGATAGAAAGAAAGATCTCTTCATTGTCTGATATCTTCTTCAATTTCTTTCTTCAGCATTCCATAATTTTTATTATAGGAGTCTATTATGTGTTTGGTTAGGTTAATTCCTAGCTATTTAATTTTGCTGAAGCTGTTGTGAGTAGAATTGCTTTCTCTATTTTTTTTTCAGGTGTTTCATTATTGTTTTACAGGTTGTTGTTCAACAAATGACATTGAGATTAGTTACTATTAATTGAAGGCTCAGCTCTCATTTTTTAATTACATAAATAAAATACATGCCCACTTAGGATAAGTTTTTCTTATATATTATATTGTCACTTAATATTTTCTATCTGATGTGATATTAAGGGAACTCAGGAACAGAAGGGTCAGGAAGTCAGTAAGCCTTCTTGTTCTCCTTGATACTGGAGCTATGTTGAGTCTAAGGGATGATTTTCTCCTCAGTAATTCTGTTTAATTGTTTGAGCTGAAGTTAAATTTCTTAAGACTTCTAAGTTATTGCCAGTAATCCAAATCTACATAATTGGTTGTCTTTTATTTTAATGGCCTATTTGTTGTGAAGCAATTTAACTGGCATGCTTTTCTTCTTTCCAGAATTTGCTTATTTGTTTGTTTTTGAAATTATTTCTATACTTATGAATCTATATAAATTGTAATAGTAATAAGAAAATTTAGGCAAAAATCAGTTGTCACAAGCAAAATTCTCACATTCAAACTTTTACCATAAAGACAAAACTGGTTTTCTTTATTGTTTGAAATCATTTGATCAAGGATGCAGGACTAGATCTCTGCATACCAAACATAGGCTTTTTTAAAAAAGTCATGCTTGTATGACAAAGACGATTTTTGGGTTTGAGAAACCAGATATGTTTCTTAGAAGCTTAGGGTACTACTTAGAGGCAGATATAAATTGCAAGCAGAGAAAATGTTCTGCTTCTTTAGGTTACCTGCTGAATGGCTATATTATTTGGTATAATAAGAGTTGTAATTAAAGTCTTTTTTAATCTAAAAATGATAAAAGTTGCTCTAAAGAAAGACATGGATGAGAAAAGAGTAGACAAATGCCAATAGTACACTGAGTGTACATCATTCAGTTGGAAATGTTTCTCTGCTTTTGATTCCTGCTGGTTGGGTAAAGAGTTGAAGTTCCTTAGATGACCAGAAAAATATTCACCAATGCATGATGCTGCCTTTGCAGAGTATAAAAGACTACTGAGTGATCTCTCAGATTGTTCATTGTCTATCTTCACTACTATTCTCTTCTCTGCCTGTGTACAGATATTTTCCTATCATGTCACCAGTATATGTGATATACTTGCCAGAACTGGGTGTTTAATAAATATTTGCTGAATGAATGATTGTATGCTTTTTTAAAATAAATTTTGCTTCATTCTGGCACTTGATAGAGTTATTGTATCAATATTAATTCTAAATTCTTATGTTCCCATGAGGTGGTTTTTGTGTCATTATATTTCTATAAAATGTTTTATCTTCAGAAGACCATCAAAAATAAAAACAAGCAAGATACACTCTGGAAATCACACCTATTCTGGAGATTAAGCCAGAACTGCAAGTTCCAGACCAATCTGAATATATATATATATATTCAGAATATATATATTAGACATATATATATATGTCTAAAAATAAAACAAAGAGTAATACAGGTTTAATTCAGTGATAGAGAACTTGCTAGGAAGTATGATTTTTCTCCTCAGTAGATTTATTTAATTGTTTTGAACTAAAGTTAAATATTTAAGACTTCCAAGTTATCACTCTACCTCTAGCACTGTCAAAAATAAGACAAGTGTTAAGAAAGTAAATTTTAACTTCTCTTTTCTGATAAGTCAACCCCAGATTCCCAGGTCCAGTTCAAGGAAACTGAAAGCTTCTACACAGAATCTGGGGAGGCCAAGGTATGTAATTTTGTGCCAGGTAGGGTAGTAGGAGAGGGCTCACAAATAGGGAGCTACAAGGATAGAAGGGTCCTCTCAAGTCTTCAAAAAATGAGCCATCTAAAAGGATTAAAAGGGGCCAGGGAGATGGCTCAGTAGAATAAATGCTTCCCTGGCAAGCGCAAGGACCTGAGTTCAATCCCCAGTTCTGAAAAAAAAAAAAAAAAAAGGATTAGAGCAATATGCAGCTTTTACAAGGCTCAGAATAGTTCCCTTTCCTTTCTATCAGTGTAGAAATCTTCCTCAGTCACAAGGCATGAGATAGAGTACTGAGAAAGCTTTTGCCTCAGTAATAGGTAATACAGATGAAGTTTGGTTCTAGTCATACTCAAAAAGTGTTAAAGTAAGACTTGAATTTAAAAAGCTGCTTCAAAGTAACTTTCTTGCATCCCAGGAGAAATCTCAGGAATATTTATAGTAATACAAGTGTCCAGTACCCAACAAGATAAAATATGTAGTGCCTTGGCATCCAATAAAACCTACCAAGCATGTAAAAAATTTTTAAGAAGTTCAAGTGATGAGAAAAGTATCAGCCAAAATAAACAGATCCAGAAATGGCATAGACTATAGAATTAGCAGATTAAAATTTAAAGTTAGTTGGCATTCTGTAAGTTCAATATGTCAGAAAAAAAGTGAATAATAAGTAGAAATTGAAGATATCTATCTGAAATAAAACTTATGAATTTAAAACTATAATTACTGAAAAAGCACTTATAACATTAATGGCCAATTAGATTTCACTAAAAAAATTAATAAATCTGACAATATAGTGATAAAACTCTCCTACAGTAGATACAGTAAAAAAAGCAAAAACAGTACACTGGTGAGCTATGAAATAACTTCAGTTGACCTAATAGCTATGCAGTTTAAATCCCTAAAATGAAGAAAACATAAGCAAGTTTTTCAGAAATAAGTTCCAAAATTTTCAAAGTTCACTTCAGTCAAAAGCATATAACATTGCTGTCTAAAACAAAGTTACCAAGCAAGAACTTGTACAACTTTGAAGACACACACACACACACACACAAAATCCCTCATAGTTTTGGGCAAAGACTCAACAATCTTTTTTAATAATATAGATCATAAAATCAGTAGAACAAAATGCACTTGAGTAATATTATAAACCAACTTGACCAAATTATTATATAAAATGCTTCACCAAAGCTTTCATTAAATAAAACAAGAGATAACAATTGTTGGTGATGAGGTAGATAAACTGTAGCCCTGCACACCATTAGTAGGACAGTAGATTAGTACACCCACTGTGCAAAGTTCCCAAGGTAACTTAAAAGTAATTACCATATGACCCAATAGTCCCTCTTCTGGAACTCTGAAAGAAATGAAATCATCACTTCATTAAAATACCTGCCATGTTCATTTCCTCATTATTTATCATAGCAAGAATTGTAAACAACTGAAGTATCCAATGATGGGTGAATAAAAAAAGAAACAGTATAATATTCAGCCTTAAAAATAAGAAGATGCTGCCATCTGTGACAGTGTAGACAAATCTAGGGGATATTATTAAGGGAAATAAGCAGGATGTTATGTAACAGCGCCAAAATATATTCATTTTTAAATGCACACAGAGCATCTTTAACTGACCTCTCTGAATCAAAAAATAAGCCTTAAGTAATACTTTATATCAGTATGCTCTTTGACTATTGTAGAATTAGGTTACAAATAAAAGATACAAATATGTCTGGAAAATCCTAAAATACTTGGAAAGTATATAACACACTATAGGTTAAAAGTGATCTTCTTGACACTTTTATTGTTTTTGACAGTACTGCTGGTTGAGGTCAAAGAATTAAAAAGGAAAATGAGAAAGCTGTTCCATAGTAAGGGGTGGAATAGAGATCTGATTCCAGTTTCCCAAGCACAAAAATATCTGAGGATGGTGAAGTATTTAATGTAAAGTATACTGGGACAATTACTGTATATCAACTTAAAAGAAAAATAAAAATTTTTAAATGACATAACATTTACATATAACCTACAGTCACTGAAATGAGAAATACTACACAGTACTTAAGTTTGTGCATCTAGTTTATTTCACTCAACATTATTGTATTTTCCAAGTGCATCCATCTTCCTGCAAATGTCTCAAATGTGTAATTATTTATAGATAGATGGTATACCATTATATATAAATACCACATTTTCTCTATCAAATCATCTGTAGATAGGTACACAGGCTGCTTCTCAGATCTAGCTATTAGGAAATGTGCCAACATAATCATTGGTATGAATATGTTGCTGTAGTATGATAACTCAAGCTCTTTGAGGAAGATACCTAGCAGAGGCATAGCTGAGTTGCATGGAATTTCTAATTTCAGTTCTTTGAGAAACATTGCAAAACTGATTTCCATAATGGTTGTACTAGTTTGCATTCCTACCAACAATATAGGGTTTCCTTTTTCACCACAGCCACACCAGTATTTCTTATGGTTTGATTTCCTAAGGATTGCCATTCTTTCTGAAGATGGAATATCAGCATTGTTTTAATTTACAATTCTCTAATGACCAGAGATTTTGAACACACACACACACACACACACACACACACACACACACACACACGTATTTGGCAATCATTTGTATATTTTCCTTTGTGAAGTGTTCGTTCATTTCTCTAGCCCATTCCTTGGCTGGGTCTTCAATTTTAGGTGGCTTAGTTTTCTTTTAAGTTCTTTGTGTAGTCAAGATATTAGTAAACTGCTCAGAAAAATCTTTAATACACTTATGCCTTCAATGTTTTAGCTATTTTATCTTCCAGAAGGCTCAATATTTCTCTTTTAATGTTTAGATCTTTGATTCATTTTTATTTTAGTTTAATGTATTGTGAGAGATAAGCATCCAGCTCCATTCGTCTACAAATAGGTAACCAGTTTTTCCAACATCACTTGATCAATAGGCTATGTTTTCTCCAACATATGCCTTTGGGCCCTTTGTCAAATAGCTGAATGTATTTGGGAAGATTTCTGTATCTTCAGTTCAGTTCCACCGATCCATGTGTCTTTTTTGGTGTCAGTACCATGCTGTTTTACCACTATTGCTTTGTAGTATAGCTTGAATTCGTTTTGTTATGCTTCCTGCTTTGCTCTTACTACTTTTGATATTCTATGTCAGTTCTAGTTCCATATGAATTTTAAGATTGTTTATCATAAAACTATAAGATATGCTGTTTCTATTTTAATCAGAAATACACTGAATCTGTATAACAATTTTGAAAATATGTCCATATGACAATATTGGTTCTGTCTAGAAACAAGGGACATCTTTCAGTTTTTTGATGTCTTCTTTAATCTCCTTCAGAGTACTATAGTTTTCTTCATAAAGATCTTTCACATGTTTCTTAAGTTAATTCCTATTTTATTTTTCTTGAAGTGACTGTATGGTATTGTTTTCATAATTTCCTTCTCATCTCTTTCACTGTTGATATGCACAGTTATTAGTGCTTTTTATGTGTTGATTTTGTCTCCCACAACTTTGCTGAAGTTGGTTATTAATTCTAAGAGTTTTTTCATAGAGTTCTTTGAGTCTTCTATTTAGAATATCACATCATCTGCACATAATGACAATATGTATTATTCCTCTCCTAAATGTATCCATTTTATTTCTTTCCCTTGCCTAATTGCTCTGGCTAATGTTTCAAGTGCTATGTTGAATAGAAGAGATGATAGTGGACATTTCTATCTTGTTCTTGGTTTTATAGGATACTTTTAGTTTTTCCCTTTTAGTATAATGCTAGATATTGGTTTCACATAAATAACCTTTATCATATTCAAGTGCATATTATTTGCAAAATATCCATCTCACTGTTTCCTTTTATATATCTTTTACTTTGCTCTTTAATGACTTATTTTTTGAGTTTCTTATATAAGAAATCATGTGATATTTAAGTTTGTGTGTTTGATTTATTTCACTTATCATTATGGTATCAATGTGCATCCATTTTTCTACAAGAACTCAAATTTTATCACAGAGTAGTATTCTGTTGTGTTTAAATACAATATTGTCTTTACTTATTCATCTATTGATGGACATGTGGATAACTTCCAAGGTTTAGTTATTATAAGGTATGCTGCTTTAAACATCATTATGCATGCAACATTGCAATATGAAGGTTGTAACTCTTCAGGGAGGATAGCTAGAAGAGGAATAGCTGTGTTGAGTAGAATTTGTATTTTTCACGGGTGTTTGTTGGTTTGTTTGTTTTATGAACCTCTATAATGATTTCACCTGTGGCTTTACTAGTTTACAGTCCCACAAAACAATGTAAAAAGTTTTCTTTTCTCTTGTACCTCACCAACATTTGCTATTATTTGATTTCTTGATAGTAGACTTTTTTTTGGAGTAAGATGGAATCTCAGTGTCATTTCAGTTTGCATTTCTCTAATGGTAAGAAATCTTGAACATTTTTTTCAGGTTTTTATTGGTTATTTGTAACCAACTATAATTTGAACTGCATAGAAATAAAAAAGGCAAATGAAAATTTATAGGGCAAAGATCCACAAGGTGCTGTACATGTTTGCAGGGTAAATCCTGAGGGGATTTGACTGACCTTATCAGATAGCAAAAGTTACATTTTTAGTTATACAGGTCTTGCCTTAACTTGGTCTTAACCACTTAACAGAAAAGTGTAACCACGAGGTATAAAAAGTAAAGCTATATTAGTATGCTGAGCTATAAAAAGCTCAAGTCAACAAGTTTGGACAATTGCCAGTTGTGCTGGTAACTCGCTACTATTATGGACTATTGGTCTATATTGGGTTATTTTGCTGAATTCAAGTACCTACAGTCTTTGGACTGGCATCAAGTATCAAAAGGTCCTTTAAAGACTTCTCCAAATATGGATTCTCTAACAGCAATGGAACACCCATCTCTGACAAAATGAAACAAAAAGCGGGATATAAATAAAGGACCATTTTGTAGTGAAAAAAATATGGATATACAGAATTGTTAGGATAGATTTACAGCTATTTTCTCTAGTTCAATGAGAAGAAAGGTTTGTACTAATATTGTTTAGATATGTCTGCATCTTGTCCTCTGAATAACTACTCTGAAGACAACACTATACAATGTATTGATTATTATAACTGTCCTACTAACCTATTTGAAGCTTTTTCATTGTTATTTTATATTTTTTTCTCATTAAAATGAATAAAAAATTTTAAAAAAGAAAATTTATCAGGTGCCACCAAACAATCATGTTAGCTTTAACCTTATGAAACTCAGAGAGGAAAAAAAAATTATCCCATAGTAAATAAAAAAAGTAAAAAATAAAGATGAAAACAAACGTCAATGAAATAGAAGACAAAAAAACAATAAAGATTAGTAAAATGAAGTTTTTTTATTAGAAGATTAATGAATTTAATCAGCCTCCAGCTAGACTGAATAAGAAATATAAAAGAAACAAATTGTCAGTATTAGAAATAAGAGACAAGGGGCCGGTGAGATGGCTCAGTGGTCTAAAGCACCTATTTGAACAAGCTTAGCAAAGCAAAGGGACCACGGTTCAGTCCCCTAGCACCACATGCCAGCCAGCCGTGCCTTCTGGTGGGCTGAGCTGGCCACACACACACACACACACACACACACACACACACATAAATTAAAAAATTTAAAAAAAATAAGAGACAAATTTCTGTATTTTCTAATTTTAAATAAAAGAAAATATTATTAAAAATTTTATATGTACTAAATAAATTGAACTATAAACTTAAAACTTTTACACAAAGAAAATTCTATATATAGATGATTCTTCATATGAGTTATGATAAATATTTAAGGGAAAAACAGTGATTTTATGATAATTCTTCTAGAAAATTGAAAAAGAATGACTGCTTCCCATTTTTATTCTCTAGATAGATGTGCTCAGAGACCAAAATCAGGCAAAGACAATACAAACGTACTAATGACTTTCTGATATGCCTCATGAATATAGATAAAAACATTTAAAACAGAATTTTATCAAATAAATACATATAAAATAGATCATGATCATGTCAAATTTGTCCTATAAATACATAGTTTAGTCTTTGAATAAAGTCAATGTAATTTATTATATTAACAGGCTTAGAAAAGGAAAGCAAACAGTTATCTCAATAGGTTCTCAAAAATCCAGCATCTATCCTGATAAAAACTCTGAGAAGCCTAAAAATAAAATAGGAACTCCTATGACTGAGTAAAGGGTATCTCCAAATACTCTGTAGTTAATATTATCAGTTAATGGTAAAAGACAGTACTTTTCTCTGAAGATAAGGAACAGTTCGACATGAATGTATAATTGCATTCTTTCTATTTGATATTACCCTGAAATTTTAGCCAATGCAATAAAACAAGAAAAAGAAATAAAGCCATTTAAAAATTAAACAGTAAAGTTATCTTTATTCATACATCTCATCACTATGTAGAGAAAAAGGGCTCAAAAAGTCTTTCAAAAAATCCTATAACTAATAAAGTAACTTAAGCAAGTTATTGGTCACATGATCAATATAAGTCATCAATTATGTTCTATGTACTATATTATCAATAACAATAAATTGAAATTTTAAACATTGCTATGTGCTATGTGCAATAGTAGCAAAATAAAACATTCTTAGGAATTTATCCAATAAACTATATTGTCAAATTGTGTGCATAAACCAATAAAATATTGTCCCCAAAATAAACACTGCAGGGCTTGTAGTTCAAGTATTGTCCTTTAACAGTATGTACAAAAGGATTTGTATTTGCCAGATCAGTTACAACCTCCAAAGGGTTAAGCAATAACTAAATTAATGATGAACTATATTGTACACAGGACCAGAATATAATATTGTTATGATACCAAATGTCAACAAATTTATCCATACAGTCAGCAAAAGCCCCATGAAAATTCTAGTGATTAAGAAGTGAGTAAATTTGTAAGCTGATTATAAAATTTATTTGGAAATGCAAGGAACTAACATGACCAATACGACTTTGATAAAGGTGAATAAAGTCAATGAATGATGCATATCATTTTAATTGCACCACATACAAAAATGAAGTAAAAATGATTACTGACCTTTGTGGAAATTTTTAAAAAATAGAAAAAATTCACAAGTTTAAGACACAAAAGTAAAAAAATTGTGGCTTTTGGAGAAATCAATGTGTAACAAATAATGAGGAACATTTAAGGAGATCATGATTCTACATAGTAGTTTTGTGTATATATGTGTATTTTACATGTTAAATATATGCAAAAATTTTTCACTTTATGAAGATTTTACTTCAACAAAGGTCTGTTTTTAAAATGCACAAATGTATTCAGTATTTTTACTTAGAAAGAGTTTATCTTGGCACCTGACAGTGAGTATCCTTGCCTTGGAAGAAGTAAATGAAAATGGAATTCCTTTTCTGAAAGACTAAATTATAGTAACGATAGTTAATACATAGCACTTGAAATATATCTGGCATAGTTCTAAGTGATATCCAAATTAAGAGTAATTTATGCCTTTACTATCTGTATAATACATATACATATATGTACATATAATTCATATCTCCTCAAGGTTATAGAAGAAAACATTGAGGCAAAGAAATTTTCAGCAGTTGTCAAGTTACCTGTCAGTTTGTAATTGATCTGGGATTTGAACCCAGGAGGTCTAGCTCCAAAGTCAGGCTTCTGAATCAATAACCTGAACTAACTCCCCAAGATTGAAGTCTTCTTCAATCATAAAAATACTGCATATATTACTACTGTATATTACTTTTTTTGGTCAGTGCTAGGAATTGAAAACAGGACCTTTCACATGTCAGTGAGCTACATCTCCTACACTTATAGCCACCTGTACATCATGTAAATGAAAAAGACTTTTATAAATAAAAATTAAGCTAACTGGAATTTGAAATTACATTTCACTTTTCAATATAGTTTAGAAAACTGTAAATCAAGTGCCTTTATCATTGTAATATATGAAGAAATTTTAAATGCCACAAATTAACCATATCTAACTATGTCAGAAAAAGTAATGATTTCTTTTGTGGGCCCAAAGAAAAATAAATAAATATTTGCAAATATTTCCCTTTCAAAGTAGGAGATAAGAGAACTACTGTCTTCCATGTGTATTAGTTGACCAATGATAGCTTGTTGACAAGCTAGTTGTTATTATTTAAGCATTTCCCTGAAGTATGCAAGGATTCTTACTTATTAAATTCACACATGCCTCAAAGAAAGTCCTAACATCTGTAGCATAAGTAGTTAGAAGGCTAGTTTTCTTTTTTAAAATTTTTTTATTCATTTTATTTTTTTCCATAATTTTATTGATAAATAGCAATGAGACAGTTTCAAATCAAATTGGTAGGACAGTTTCAATAATTAACACATTGCATACATTCTTCCTAGTGGTTAATTGCTGTACAAGATGCAGACATGATATCCTATTTACAAACACCATTAGAACAAACCACTCTATTCATTAAGAGAATGTAACTATATATCTATCCTAGCCACTTTGAATACACAGATACAAAATGGACATACATCTGCATACCCTTTTTTTAATTAAGTTCCGTTATTTGAATATTATAGGTGTGTAAACTCAGCAAAATATTCTAAAAGAGTCCAGTAGCCCATAATAGTATTGGGTCTTCCGCTTGACTGGCAATGTCAGAAATTGTTGACCTGAGTCCCCTAGAGCTCAGCATAACAGCATGGCTTTACTTCTTATATTTCATTTTTATGGTTAAGACCAAGGTAAAGCAGGATTTATGCAACAAGAGTTGTAGCTTTTTGGTCTGATAAGGTCAGTGAAATTCCCTCAGGATTTATCCTGAGATCCTGTACCTCAGAACCTTTGTCAGTGTCAGCCATGTGGATGAGTCATGGCCATTGCTTGGCCAATGTGCTGTCTGTGAAAGCCTGAGAGAATGTTTTCTCTCCATGTGACTCTCCTTAGGCATACTCTACATCATCGATCACTCTCCTCTTTGGCCCCATAATCTCCTTGATCAGAAAATTTGGGACACTGCCGAGTTACATGACATTATAGTACAAGTTCTCATATGTCCTGAGTCTTACTTGACCTTAGAAGGCTAGGGCCAAAATGTTGGCTTTCCTTGTGGCCCTCCTTTTTCTCTAATTTTGGTCTGCAAACTTAGGTTGTTAACCATCCAGAAGACAGGCTTATTGTTATTACCATACAACTTAGGCTGTTAAGCTTAACCTCACTATCTGTCTGCATATGAAACATCTTAGGCATAATATGGAACAGGTATTTTTCCTCAAGTATTGATATGTTGAACTTTAAGTCGCTACAGAATATGATAAAAAACATTTAAAAATAAGAATATATTTTTAAAATAGGCATAAAGAATTATATACTTCTTATGTTTACATATAAGTCCAAAAATCTCACCATATTACCTTGAAGCAGGAAAATCCCACAATATTCCTTTTCCTGTCTCTTTCTTTCATTCACCACCCCCTAGAAGGCTAGTTTTCCAGCAGTTATTTGTATACACCAGAAATGGAATTTCCATTTTCAAAAGCTATCTCAATAGCCATCTCTATATCGAACAGGTTCAATCTAGGATTAACTAAAGGCCTCATGAAAACCTACAAAATTACTAACACAAGGGAGTGTGATACAACATGAGAAGTTTTTCAGGTTATTTTTCTTACTAATTTGTTTAATATTCTGGGAAAGCTTAGTTCTCAAAAGCCAAATATATTATATCCATCAGTACCTAAGAGAGGCTATTGTTACTTGCTAGCAGTATGAGTGTGTAATATATTATAGTCACAGTTACCAATTTGCTTACATTGTCTTAATTTTCATAACTGCTACAGATGAAGATGTAAAATTTTTAACAAGTAGGGAAATTATCTCAGGTCATACATATAGAATGGAGGAAGATGTGTATCTACTCTAGACCTACATCTTCTTTTAGCTCTTAAAAAAAAATAAATGTTCGTGCCATTTTTTCCCTCCTAAAAATACTTCAGTTGATCACTCTGTTCTTCATTAACAACTTCGACTTATTCTCCATCTTGTTTTGGGGGGGAACTATCTGGATTTCTTTTTTAATTGAATACAAGAATTACATAATGAAATGAAAGCACAGTAATTTGAGCTATTGTACTATTTTCTATTAGTTTGTCAACCCTAAAAATTTGTGCATGATATGTTATCTGAGGTTTTAAACTATGTTAGATTAGTTAAGGAATTCTATTTGAAAATAAATCTAATACTTTCATCCCTTGACTCTTATATAAAGAGTGGGTTCATCAGAAACAATACATGGATGAATTTAATTATTGACATTATTTGGAAAATTTTCAATGAGAAATTACTAAATTGAAAAAGTAAAGCTTAAGGGGGGAGATGTTTCTTTTGTATAATTGAAGTGAAAATTTTTAAAATTTGAATAATTTAAAAATTATTATTAATTTAAATTAATGTTTACATTTAAAATTTTTAAAAATCATTTGCTTATTTATTTGATATAAGTTCTCCCTGTGCAGTTTAGACTCATAGTGATCCTCCTGTCTCAGCCTCTGCAGCACTGGGATTACAGGCATGCACCACCACACCCAGTCTCAGGGGCTGGCACGGCACACCCAGGGTTCTGTAGCAGGAACAATATGCAGTACGGGGATCAAACCCACATCCTTGCACTTACCAGGCAGGTGCTTAGGCCACTCAGCTATCTCTCCAACCCCAATGTTTACACTTGAATCATGCATTTTCTAATGAAACACTTTGGATTCCAGCATTCAATATTTTTTACTTCAAAATTGTTTCTTAAAGTAATAGGATATGTCCTTTCTTGGTTCACTGTTGGAACTTTCTTGAATCCAAAGACAAAATTGAAGGGAAAAAATGTCCTGTCAATATATCAGTGAGGCTTAGTTGAGAGAGTATGAAGCATTGCAAATATAAGGTTTTTAAGGCATTGAATGACAATATCCTGGGATTCTGCCATAAATTCCTGATCTACCAGGTTTAGGTCTTTGTAAGTAAAATTCCCTTCTCTTAAAGTTTTCCCAATTAAGTGCTATACTATCGGTTGATAGTAAAAACCAAGATATTAACTAATAAGTAAAAGGACAGGATAGTTTGTGTTAGTATTTTGGAAATCTGAGAATGTAATCTTGAAAAGAAAAGAAATGAAGACATAAGAATTATTCTCAGAAAATTAAACATGTAAAAAAGTATCACATTCTATTTATTGATGATATCCCCTGATAATGTCTTAATTACTCCAATGTTTTATGAAAAAGTTTATTATGAACATGTTTAGCTTGTTCCAGTTTTACAACTTTTATTCATATAATTCTGCCAAGATTGTTTAGAAGAATGTCTAGGGGTCAATTTATGACCACTGAGGATATCACTGGCATTGAATGGGTTGGCCTGAGAAGAAAACAAAAACCAGTGGGACAAGCCTTTGTACACAAATAGATTTTCCTTACAAATGGCAGTAGTGTTTCCACTGAGAAACACTTTATTGGGTAACTATTTCAGAGTATTCATGTTCATGCTGAAGACAGCTTTCTCATGATATACATCTGGAAAGTATTCAGTAAGGCTCTGCTTGGCCCTATTGCAAACCCAAACCTTTATCTGAAGTACAAGAAAACTTTCTTTCCTGTCTGCATCATCTTCTGTGTAAGTCTCACAACGCCTCTAGATGGTCCCATCACTATTTTCTTAGCTGGAACGAGTAGTTACCAGTAGCAAATCATTCTTGCTTTTCAAATAAATGTTTAAAACAGAAATCATCTCCATTCTTGGTATACTTTTAGTTCACTAAGTGTGCCTTTGAATCTCTACTAAATTTAGGGTTTAAGTTCTTTTTTCTCCATAAAAGTAGTGCGGTTCCCCCCCCCCCTTGCCCTTCTACTCAAGAGCACTAACAGTGAAGTAAAACCTTGGGTCCAGAAAAACCTTACACGTCTATTGGCCTTGAAAGTATGCAACACATCTAGTCACATAATTGAAAATAATAAGGCCACGGTAAATGGGATGGCCCCAGGGTAAAACACCCAAGGGATTCAATTGGTGTCACTTTGCATCAATGTCCATGCATCATGGTAATTGAGGTAACATAACCAATTACCACATTTTAATTAGAGTTCTAAGAACTTGAGAAAATTTGCAATGATGAGACAGCTCACTTTAGAAAAGGAATAAAAGAAAGAAAAAGGGGAAACCCACAGATTATGTTACCTAAGCTTAAGTAATGTTTTGTGAATTTTATTAATTTCTAATACGTTTCATGTATTTCAGTTATATTATTTGGTGATAATTATTGAAAAGCATAAAAATATTTTAAAATTCTATTTTTGACTAAAGTAATAAGGTTCTCAGTATAATCAAATGAATGATTTTAGAAATATATGATCAAAGAAATTATCCTGTAATGTAACATTGGCTTAAAATTCATTTCCCATCTAGATGTTTTTCACCATTATAACTTGAGGATTCATCCTAAGTTTTTAAGTCACCATCTGAACAAAGTGACATATTATTAAATTTTGCATTTCTATGCTTCTAGTTACTAAAAAATAAATATACTTAGATTCTACTACCACAACTGCCCCTCAAAAAAATTAAAGTAGAATTACTGCATTCATAGAATAATTTTGACTTGTGGCAATTATTTTACAAGGCTAGAGTTTAAGTGAAAAACCTCCTGTAAAATTTTAGTGCTGCTACATAATCAAGTAATTATGTAATTACTTGTACTTAATTACTTACAAGAGAGATGGTTGTTAAGAAAATCTTTATACATGTCAAAATCAGCTCTCTCCTGTAGAGTATTTCTAGCCACCTTCAAATACCAAAAAGCTCTTTTAAAAATAATCTCAAATAAATTTGTTTCTTTTATAAATCCTTTAGTATTTTTCTACAAATATATGAAAATATAAAGCTCTATGAGTCCTCCCTCCTCTATGTATCAGACACAAAAAGGGAGAAATGTTTTAAACTGAAATTGAAGAAGTATGCTAGATATAAGACATGTTTTTCAGGTAAGGACTTCCAACAGACAAAGCAGAGTTTTTTAAAAGAAGTTGAATAATCTCCATGAGTACTACTGTAGGGTATGTTGAATAGAAGCTTGGCTGGACTCTCCCACTTAGTAGGGCTGTGACTGTACTGGAAGACAGAGCAATACTATATATTTTGTAAATTATGTATGCTTTAACTGAATTAATGTGTGAACAATTTGAAATAGCTGCTGCCACATGGCCAATCAATGTTAGGACCATTATTACTTTGTTATTTTGGCAACCAAGTCTTATCCTTATGATGGTCCAGATGTAATACATTGCTTAGCATAGCAAGAAGTTGTATTGGTTATAGTTCTCTGGAGGAACAGAATGAATTTTATATATATTTAACAGGATTCAGTTGCTGCTCTGTTCAAGAAATTAGAAGGCAGAGAATCAGAGGGATAAAGGATGCAGAGCTAGTCTAAGACTAAAGGCCTAGAAGCTTTATGGAAAGACTCTGGTATGAGTCTGTACTGAAAGGCTGAACAAGCTGAAGTCCACAGGTGGTGGCAGTGGCAAAACACGTGTGCAAGCAGCATGGGGCCTTTCAAATGCAGGTTGACTTCCTTCTTCACCTTTCATTCCGTCCATGCTGCAAGCCTGTTAGATGATACCATGCCTACTCCAGATAGGACCTCCTCCTTCAGTTCACTGGTCTACATGCCAATCATCTCTAGAAACACCACCCATAGAAAAACACAGAAGTGTGCTTGCAAATCTCCTAGAGTCTTTTTTTTTTTTTTTTTTTTTGTGGAACCGGGGATTGAACTCAGGCCTTGCACTTGCCAGGGAAGCACTTATTCCACAGCGCCATCTCCCCAGCCCCCCTAGAGTATTTAATATAGTCAATTTGACAATCCCAATTAATAGAGCTATTAATATATCTTCATTTAATAAACATGAACAAATGATAGAGAAGTAATAAATGAGAAAAATCTTGTCTTAAATGATGGACTCATTAGTTCATATAACCATCCACCCTTACCCTAATCATTTCCAGCAAGATTGAATGAGTCTAAGCTAACGCAGATGAACAAATTGTATGCTCAACCTCTCAATACTGGTTGATTAATTGGTTTTCTCTGCTATACCCTCATTTTCAATTGCATTGATTTCTGTTCAATATATATTACTCTTACTATTACTTCATTTAGGTTTAAGTTGTTTTCAGTTATTTCTAAGATGGTAGCTTAAGTTACTGATTTGTAGGTCCTTCATACATATATATATATATGCATATATCTGCATATATAATACTATAATTTATATAATACTATATTATATAAATCTATAATGTATATAATACTATAATTTCTCTCTAAAAACTACCTTCCTTGCATCCCATCAATTTTGATATGTTGTGTTTTCATATTTATTTAGTTCAAAATGGATTTAAATTGTTTGAGACTTCTTTAACTTACATTATTTAGAAGTACATTGTAGGGCCAGTGAGATAGCTCAGAGGACTAACCACATGCTCAGGCAAGGGCAGGGACTGGGATTCGACCCCTGGTACCACGTGCTGCATCAGTTCCACTATCAGGCGTGCTAAGCCAGTGACCAAATCCAGGCATAGTGGCATACTCCTGTAATCTCAGCGGTGGGGAGGCTGAAAACAAGAGAATCACTGTAAGTCTCAGCTGCGTAGTAAGACACTGTACAAAAAAAGAAAAAAAATTATAAGTACATTGTTTGATTTCTCAGTATTTGGGGACCTTACAAATATTTTTTAATGATTTCTAGTTTAAATTCATTATGGTCTAAGGCCATATACGGTATAATTTCTGTTATTTTACTTTTGTTAAGGTATGTTTTATGACCCAAATTGTAGGGCCCTTTAGTGAAAGTTTGTTGCAAGCTTGAGAGGAATGTGTATTCTGCTGTTGTTGGATGGAATATTCTATCAGTGTCAGTTAGAATTCAGTTGCTTAATAGTGCTGTTCAGGTAATTCACCTCCTTAGTGATTTTCTACCCATTTATCTATCAGATACTGAAAGAGAAGTATTTCAATAGCCAATTCTAATAGACTTTTTATTTATTTTTGAAGTTCTATCAATTTTTGCCTTATGTGTTTGAATATTCTGTTGTTAAATGAATACATATTTAAAGTTGTAGGGCCGGGAAGATAGCTCAGTAGAATAAGCACTTTCCTGGCAAGTACAAGGGCCTGAGTTCAATCCCTGGTTCCACAAAAATAAATAAATAAATAAATAAATAAATAAATAAATAAATAAAGTTGTATAGCTTTTTAAGTAATTGCCCCTTTATTATGAAGTGTTCCTTTATTGTTGCTAATATTCCTTGTTTTAAATCTGCTTTGTCTAAAATTAATATAGCTACTCCAGTTTTCTTTTTATTAATGTTACTACTGTATACCTTTTTCTCTTTAATGTCATGACCTATCTGAGGATTTCTATATAAATTGGATTCCTATAAGTCATGTATAGTTGGGCCTTATATTTAATCAGCCCTAATAATCTTTATATTTTAATTGAGTTATTCAAATTATTCATTTTTAAAGTTATTACTTTATTAACATAGTTGTATTAATATATCATTTTTATAACTTGTTTATCACATTTTTTCCTTTTTTTCCTGTTTTGATTTTTATATTTATCTATTTATTTGTATTTAGGACAGGGTGTACAGGGTGTACTGGGTCTCACTGTGTAGATCAGACTCTTAGTGATCCTCCTGTTTACAGCCTCCCAAGTGCTGGGGTTACAGGTGTGCACCATCACACCCAGTCTCAATCGACTTCTCAGCATGCCCCAGGGCTGGGGCCAACACAGCAGGCCTGGGGATTGACCTCCTGGTCCTTGTGTCTGCCTAAGCAGGTGCTTTAATCCACTGAGCTATTTGGCCGGCCCTGTTTTTTCTTTTTAAATTATAATTTTGGTGCCTGTTATCTAAAGAACATTATGGGTTTCTTCATGACTTTCTCATACATCCATATGCCATAATTTGTGTCCATATACGTCTCCTCTTATAATTCAAAACTCTGTCATATTGAGTCTTGTTCTAATATTTACTGTATCTTCAGATTACTTTCTATTTTCTTTTATTATGTATTGTAAATTTTTGTTGCCATTGAAAATTGAACAAGGCCAGCCAGCTAACTCAGCAGATTAAAGTGCCTGCTTAGGCAGATGCAAGGACTGGATCCCCGGTGTGCCATGCCGGGCCTGCTCCCCGGGTGGGCTGACGCTGATGCAGACTGGGCGTGGTGGTGCATGCCTATAATCCCAGTGCTTGGAAGGCTGAAAACAGGAGCATCACTATGAGTCTGTCTGTGTAGTGAGGCCCTGTACCAAATACATAACAAATAAATACATAAAAATAAAAATAAGAAACTTGAACAAGATATACAAGTCTATAGAAACTGTGATAAATAAACCTTTATGTGATTTTTATGTTAACTTGGGTAGGAGCTGAGCTATATTTCATGTTTTCTATAGTTGTAATTCTTTTATACTGAGCTTCAAATTATCTTGCTGTTGTTTGTCTTTACTATTCTCTTTGGGATTTCCTAAGAATTCTTCCTCAGATATCTTTGTGCTTTCAGTGCTAATCTATAATTCTACTACAATACATCCTGTGGGTATAGTAATAAAGAATGTAGGAGAAGACATTTTACCTAATTTTAAAGTTAGTCATCAGTCTTTTAATGGGATTATGCCCTGGACTGTCACCTTGGAAAGTCTTACTCATTTTGCTTACCTGTTTATTGGAGACAGGAAAAGAAAAAGGGGCTAAAGTCAGAGATAGGTCCTTTTTCCAACTTGGACAAGACTTTAGTAAGACTTTTTTAGTGAAGAGTAGTTATTAGACAAGAAGAGTGTGCTGGGTTGATTTCAAAATGGTTATTTTTTCCCTCACCCAGTCATAATCACCTAATGGCTAGAGTAGATTCCTTGCTAGTGGGCTTGTCGCCAACTGCCTCCTTGAGTCTACTCAATAGACTACTGTCTGGCTTAAATAATTGAAATGATATTGTAATTGTGTTATCTAATTTATCAAGAATATGTGAAGTTTCATTTTACTTGTAAATCAGTATTTGTAACCTTCCAAACCTGATCATATTCTGACTATAAAACTTTTGTAAAATTAGTAGCCTGTCTATCCATTTCTAAATATTAGAAAAGTAGGCAAAGAGGCTGGGCATAGCGGTGTACCCCTGTAATACCAGCAGTTGGGTGGCTAAGTCATGAGAAATCCATGTGAGTTTCTGAGTAGCGTGGGTTACAAAGTGAGTTAAAAGCCAGCCTGAACTTCAGAGTGAGGCCCTGTCTCAAAAAAGAAGGCAAAAAATATAATCAAATAATTGACAAAGTAATAATTACAACTAGTACTAAGATGAAAAGGTATCCAACCTAACTAGTAATGAAAAGAATACAAAGAAACATAGCTTCTCAGTTGCTACCTTTTTAAAAGCCACCAAAATTAAAGCCAAATCCCAGTGTTAGGTGAGAGTTGGTTGTACACTGTTACCTGTAATCTTTTGTTCTTTATGATTACCCTGAAAAGTGTTCACACACTGAGTTTAGTATTAGTAATCTGAACAATACTTAGGAAAGTGTTTACCTTATTATACTTTAAGCCCCTCAAAAATTAGAAATCATATGAATGTTAACAGTATAGGTTTGAAGTTAACTTTTAATGGTTTTTAAAATCATTTTTAAAAATCATGGTTCTGGGCCCGGAGGGATGGCTCAGTGGAATAAGTGCTTCCCTGACAAGCACAAGGGCCTGAGTTCAATCCCCGGTTCCTCAAAAAAAAAAAAAAATCGTGGTTCTCAGACATCTTTTATGCATTGAAAACTATGATACAGTACAGAGGGAAAAAGAGGCTATGTATATGATGCTGATCGTACACTGAATGCATGAATGGTCTTGATTTCATAATATGTACATGTGTTTATATATAATTAGGTTCCATTTATGGAGTTATCACTAGAATATTAAAATAATTTTTATTATCTTCTTTATATTTTTCTAGGTTTAAAATCTTTCTATGGTAAACTACCTTACTTTATGAAAAGCAATTCTTTTATGTAACCTGCCTAACTCAGAGTTTAGCATCCATTTCAAATACTTCCTGTTCCCTAGTTTCTACCTTCTTTCTTTTTTTTTTTTTAATAGAGAGTCAAAGTGTCTCTAAATAGCTCAGGCTGGCCTTGAGCTAGGTTTTGTAGCTCAGGCTTGCCTGAAACCCAAAGTGCTCCTCATGCCTCAGCCTTTCAAGTGCTGGGATTACAGGTGGGTGCCACCATGCCTGGCTCTGATGTTTTGTGTACATTGATCTTTCCTCTTCTTTTGTTTATTTTCCTCTACCCATAACACATGTGTGATATTCTTTTTTTTTTATTTTTAGGGAAGGGTCTACAGGATGTTCAGGGTCTCACTACTAGATCGGATTTGTAGTGATTCTTCTGTTTACAGCCTCCTAAGAGCTGGGATTACAGACACACACCACCACACCCAGTCTCAATTGACATCTCAGTGAGCTCTGGGGGTGGGGCCGGCACGGCAGACCTGGGGATTGAACCCTCTGCCCCTGCACACACACACACACACACACACACACACACACACACACTATATATATATATATATATATATATATATATAATATAAGGTATAATGTATAATATATAATATGTATTTTGTATATATGTATTGCTATAGTTCTTCTGAGATTTCCCAGAGACATTTCAAACTCAGTTTTACTCAAAACTCCTGTTGATCTTCCCTGCCTAGAAAGAATATCCTCCTAAGATCCTTCTCCAATGCTGTGGATCTCAAGAAGAGATATAATCTCTTCAGTCGTGTACAGCCAAAGAACATAGATCACCACTGGCACTTCACTCAGTGGTAGTCTATTCATGTCGTCGTTGGCTCTCATTGGTTTTGCTTTATAAAGAGCTCTCAAATCCTTCCACATTTTCCTAACTGCTCTCTTAACACCTCAGTCCAAGCTAACAATGGACATGACTGGAAATAACCATGAAGAAGCAGGTAAGGTGGGCTACTTAGATTAGTATTTTAAAAGATTACTTAGGATTCAGGCTGAAGAACAAACTGGAAGGAGAGAAAAGTTGGAAAGGGAAAGCTCAATAATGGATTAATACATACAAAGTGCTCCCAATATTGCCTGGTACAAAGAAAGCATTCAATAAATGTTAGTGTCCATTATACTTAGCCTTCCCTCCATCACTGCAGTAGCTTTCCCTCTTCAACTTTTCTCTCCTTCCAGTTTGTTCTTTAGCCTGAATCTTGAGTAATCTTTTAAAATGCCAATCTAAGTATCCCACCTTCCCTGCTTCTTCTTGGTTATTTCTAGTCGTGTACATCCACCTCTGCAGGCCAGATCTTCTGTCTCCTCTCACATTCTAATGTTTTATTCTTCTTCTTACTTTCAAGCCCATTCCTTCTGTCTTCACCATCTACATCCTGATACAGCCCCTAGAAAATTTGTTATCCTTCAGAAATCAACTCAAAATCCACATCCCCATACAAGTTTTATCTGAATTCCTGGAATAAATCAAGTCTACTTCTGCTTTCACAATGGGACCCTGGATCTACAGGGTCCCATTACACAGATTGGACTCATAGTGATCCTTCTGTTTTTCAGCCTCCCAAGTGCTGAGATTACAGGCGCATGCTACCATACCCAGTACCACTTGCCAGCTTAGTGTGCCCCACAGGCAGGGCTGGTAAGGCAGGCCAGGGATTGAACCCCCAGCCCCTGTGTCTGCCTAGCAGGCACTTTAATCCACTGAGTTATCAGGCTGGCCCAATATCTGGTATTTAATAAATGTGTTGAACACATATTTTTTCAATATTTATTTAACAAGTAAATGAGAATCTAAAAAATTCACATAAACTTACTCTAGTCTTCTTAGTTTTTCTTTTTATCTCAGTCTGCCACTTAGTCTTTATTGAAACTTCTCTCCACCTTCTCATATATTCATGTTTTTATCAACCAAATAAACCTCCAGTGATCTTCCTGGCCATGTACCTTGATTCAGTTATATGTGAACTAAGCTATTGAAAACCTCATAAGAGTAGGGAAATTGGGAGAGACAAGGCTGGTGACCTGCAGTATAAATTTCTTCCTTCCTAGTATGTAAGTCTATATTAGCATTTTCTATGTGTCTTGACTTGGGAAAGATTGAGAAGCACTAGCCTAGAAACAATAGGTATTAAGCCTCAGATTATTAATCCACTGATCATAACAGAATGTTTGTATTTAAATTTTGATTGACGGGAAAATATTTAAGTGGAAATGCAACCATGGTCAAATAATTTTCTTATCATTCCATAGAAAGGTCAGACTTACTCTGATTTTCTGTTTTATTTATATCTGTCAGATTTCCTTGAATTTGTGTTTATACTTTTTTTAATATACAAATGACTGAGTTTACTGAATGCCAAATAAAAGAAGCTATGTTCAGTCATCCAGGTGGTTAAAATTAAAGTTTCAAAATGGAAAAGTTAATTTTGCACAGAAGAAAGTAGCAATACAAAATAAGAATATTAGTCCATAGTCCCAATATCTGAAAAACTAATTCTATTTTAACATAGATAAATATTCTTCCACAGTCAGAAGACCATCCATGTATCAGTGCTGATTATGCAAGTATATATTGAATTCTAAATATTTAATCTACTTGAACAGATGGCTTTTTGTATGATTCCATTGGGTTATGGATTAGGAGGGACTGAACCTATAGGCAGATAATAAAAAAATACCTCCTGAGTAATTGCTATTTGCTCAGCATTGTTCTAGGATTTGCTGCAGAGAAGCAATAGAGGACATAATCTTTACTCTGATAAAATTTGCAAGCTATACTTAGTGGAAGTAAGATATTATTGTTTTAGATAAGACAATAATTAATCCAAACTGTTTGGGACAAAAATGACAACACCAATTACAAGGTTAAGTACAAAACTCCAAATACTTGAGAGATGAGTCTATGCTTGATTCACTTTCATATCTCTTCAGTGCTTGAGAATTATCAAATATTAAGTACTCAGTGAGCATTTGTTGAATAAATAAACAAACATAAGTGCAAACTTATGTGGTTCTGTCAGGAATATAAGGATCAACTGAGAGAGAGAGAGAGAGAGAGAGAGAGAGAGAGAGAGAGAGAGAGAGACCTCCAAGGTATGAGTAGCCAAGAAACCATTAGAGGAGTTTACAAGTGAATTTTGAGAGATTTGGGTAGGATCAGTAAAAACCACACTAGTTCATTCATTCATTCAAAAAATTGCACTAAATGCCTGTCATGAGCAAAAAGTTTAGTGACAGTGTCTTAGTTACTCTTCTCTCATTATTGCTGGGACAAATACCCAACAATCAAAATTAGGAAAGGAAAGGTTTATTGAGCTCAGTTTCTGGAGGTTCCAGTCAATACTCAGCTGGCTTCATGGCAGAGTGGCACAGGGCAGACAGCATCTATTCAGGCAGCACCAAAGAGCAGAGAGCAAAGGGGATTGGCAGCAGCACAGGCAGCTAGCTAGCCTCTCCCCCCTCTTTACATTGTGATGCAGAGTATCTGCTCCCATAATCCCAACAGTAGATCAAGAATCAATCATGAACTCCAGAAGCTGCTCCATGACTGCCTGAGGCTTTTGAGGGGCAACTAGACACAAACCGTAACATTCCACCCCTGGACCTCTAAAGACTCTTGGATATCCCTTTATGAAAATGACATTTTAGTCTGCCTCTTAAATTTGCCAAAGTCCTACAGTTTCAGTATAGCTAAAAAATCCAAGCCCCAAGTCTCTTCCAAGATCTAAGGCAAACTCTTAGCTGTAAGCCCCTGTACAAGTGAAATTTAAATACTTCCAACATTCAATGGCACAAAATAAACATTACCATCCTAAAAGGTACATACAGAGGGATACCAAGCATGGGGACCAAAGCAAATCCAAAATCTAGAGGGATCAACATTAAGTCCTGTGGTTCCATGTGAAACATCTAAAGCAATCCATGGTAAATTGTAAGCTCCGTATGGCTCTGCCCCTATGGCATGCCTCGTGGTAGCTCCTGTGGTGGTTCTTTTAGGCTGACTTTGCTCCCTCTTTGCAGTTTCCCTTGGGTGATCCATGTTCCTGGCTTTTCTAAATTTCTTAGGGTTTCCACTGAATAGGTTTCTCCACCTGGCCTCCAAGGCCTTCTTCTGAAATCTAGCTGGAAGCCTCCTTAACCTCAGAACTCCTTAATTCTGCAAGCTCCTAAAACCAGCACCATGTGGGTGATGCCATGGTCTGCTGCCAGCTGAAGCCAGCTTTCTCTTGGATGTAGGGGTCAAGTACCTGGATCACTGAGTACTCTGCTCCTGATTCTGAGGAACAAATTCTCCATGCCAGCACCATTCTGGAACCTGGTGTGGCCACTGCTGCCATTCTGGAAGATGGGGCTCGGTGGCTTTTTCCCCAAGGCAATGTCCCTGACATTTGCAGTTCTGAGGCTGCAAAGGGTGAAGACCTGCCACCTTCTGTGATGCCCTCAGGCCATCCTTTCCATTTTCTTGCTCCTTCATGGCAGTGGAGATCCTCTCAGCTCTATGCTTGCATTCCACTGCCTTCCTGGCACTTCCTTTCTCGCCAGACTCACATTTTGAATCATCCTTCTGGGCTCTTTGTTCTTGATTCTCAACATAAATATGACTAAAAGCTCCCAACAATAGCCATGCCACTGCTACAATATTCGACTGCCTTGAAATTTATTCTGAAAAATTAATCAGTCCACCATACTTTTTTTTTATTTTGTGGAGGCAGGGGCAGGGTCTCACTATGTAGCTCAAACTCATAGTGATTCTCCTGTTTTTAGCCTCCCTAGCACTAGGATTACAGGCATGCACCACCACACCCAGACTTGGTCGCTAGATCAGTGTGCCCAGGGGCAAAGCTGGCCTAGAATGTTGTGCCAGGGATGGAACCCAGTCCCTGTGTTTGCCTAACCGGGTGCTTAGTCTACTGAGCTATCTTGCTGGCCCTCAGTCCACCATACTTAATCTTAGTCCCAGGCAAAGTCTCTGGACATGGTCCAGCACTTCTCTTGTATGGGATATCTCCAAACTTTTCCTGTCTCTTCCTATAAACCATCCCAAAAGCTTATAATCCACATGGTCAGTACCAAATTCTGTCTTAGTTACTCTTCTCTCATTGCTAGAACAAATCCTCAACACTCAAAATTATAGAAGGAAAGGTTTATTGAGCTCATGGTTACTGGAGGTTCCAGTCCATACTTGCCTGGCTCCAAGGCAGAGTGGCATAGGGCAGAGAGTATCTATTCATGGCAGTGGGAAAGAGCAGAGAGCTAACGGGATTGGCAGCAGCTCAGGCAGCTAGCTAGCCTCTCTTCCCTCCTTACATTGTAATGCAAAGTATCTGCCCCAGGGCACTCACACCCATAATCCTAGCATTAGATCAAGAATCAATCACAAACTCCAGAAGCCACTCCGTGATTGCATGAGGCTTTGCGGGGGGCGGGGGGCAACTAGACACAGACCATAACACACAGGGAACAGGAACTCCTCATGAGGCAGTTGGTATAGAGAAGCTGAACTTCAAGACAGTTTTATTGATTGATTTCATCTATATCATATGACCAAACTATGGAATACCTTAAAACTCAGAATCATTTAGAAGAAAAAGTTGTCTATTGAAATTTTTGTGTGGAGGGAGATAAATAATTGTTTTTTATTTGGTTTATGAGGAAAATAATATAACAAAAGAATTTCTTTCTTTCTTTCTTTCTTTCTTTCTTTCTTTCTTTTTTTCTTTTTGTGGAACTAGGGATTGAAAATTAATTTATTTCAATAAGTTTTGTTTGGGAGTGATTTATAGGATTGTGCAGAACTCATTGTTTTTTTAAGTTATAGGGTTTTCGCAAACTTTTGTGGAAAACAACCAAAATGTTAAATTGCCCTTTAATAATAAATCCTTCTTGTGTGTGTTACTGGCGTGTGTGTGTGTGTGTGTGTGTGTGTGTGTGTGTGTGTGTGTGTGTGCTGCAATGCACTTCAATTTCTTGAGTTTTGATTTGTGGAAGTAGCAAACTTTTTCAGTGTCTTTGTCTGAGAAACTTTTAAAATATGGTAGCAACTATGTAGTCTTTTCTTCATCCAGCAGAATAACTCTAGCTCCTTTCACCTTTCACAAGTGATTTTCCCTAAATTTTAAAGAATATTTCCTAACCAATAAATGTTAATGACATTTAGATAATTAGATTCGCCCACATGACCCTCATTTCTCTCTTTATGTTTTACATTAAAGTAAGAAAAGTCAAGAGAATCACTCCTTATGATTAAAGGCCTAGAAGCTCAGTTTCATTTCAAGAGCACCTTTGTATGTAAGGCAAAGTTAGCCTTGACCAATGAAAGATAAGTAATTTTGAATTCTGTGGATGCTAAAATATGTCACAATCTTTTTCTTTTTCCTTTCCTCATCTCATCACCATGATTGTTATTTTTGTCTTAACTTTCTTAGCTTTTCGTATGTGACATTTGTGTCGTAACTCAAAGATAGGATTTGAAAGGAGTTGTAATAATACACAACTGGAGAGAATTCTTTTCTTCTTTAGGACACCCCTGTATTTAGCTGAAGTCAGGAGAGGTCAGCTGATTTGCAATGATCTGCAGTTGCAGAAAGGAAAGAAGACATGCTAGCTGAGGATTCTGGGCAAGTCCCGCCTACTAGACAGTGTTTCCAGAGGGAAATTTTAAGGACCAAGAAACTTCCTTAAGCAAGGACCTCATTCTCAGAGTACAGTGTTTCACTGAAATGATCTTTAAAACATATTCCTGTAAGATCACTAACCTACCTCATCCAAATTAATGCACATTAAAATTATTTTAATGAACAAGGAAAAAAATGAACAAGGAAATAGTAGAGATTATTAGGAAATTCAAAATTATCATGCTTTTTATTCCTCTCTTGTCTTGGTCTATAGTGAAAGAACTCACTTCAAATATAGAAGAGAGTCCACTTTTCAAAAGAAATTCCACCATTTTTTCTGTCTGTGATTCTACAGTAGCAGTGGTAAAATAAACAGTGATGTGTTGGATTTTGTTTCTCTTTATCTATATGACATTTGTGTCATCACTGTGGCTCTAATCCATATTCAGGTCTTCATGTTTGGTGTGCAGTAATATGCAAATTATCTCACCAGCTGCATGGAGCAGTGTTTGTTTATTCTATTTCTTTTGGCACTGCACAGAACTGAATTTCTGCCAAAATGGGGCTGCTTCAGGGAGTACTAATGCTCTAGGAGGAAGTTTTGAAAGGAAACGCACATCATAAGTCTTCACTCTGTGAAGCAGCAAAATCAAAACAAACTTTCTGTTTACTAAAATATGGGTATTATGAATGTAAAATAACGTGTTTGTTAAAATATAATGAGCATGCTGCCCATCTTCAGGATGCATGGTGTACGTGGGCTTTGGAAATGAGTACACAATGCTGAGAGAGCTGGTGCATTTTTATTCTTCAGGAAAAAAAAAGTAGGTGAAAGGAAACAGACAGAGACAACATCTAGAAGTTTAAGAAGGAAAGAAATATTTTAACATGCATATTAATCTCTGGAAACACATGGCATTTACATGCATTTAAATGTGGACAGCTGTGGCGTTTAAGTGTTAAAAAATTTCATTAATGATGCATAGAGCTATCTACTTCTGTTGGCAGGCCTTTCAGTCTTCAATCTGACACTTCCTTTTTTATCCAGCAAGCTAATTTCCCCTCTTTTGTGAGGAGTAACTGTTTTCACACTACTGCTTACCCAGCAAGCCTCCTTATTGTTTCATGGTTAATTATCTTTTCCAGTTTCACCTTCTCTAGTGAAGGGAGCGGGACTATTCCTCCCCAGTGCTAATGAAAGCTGGATTTTATAGGCATACTGTGTAAATAAATGCAAGGTATGATCGGGCAACATAATAAATGAGTTCCTAAAGTTTATGGAGTCACAGCAAATGTAGTAGTCTTCTAAATAATGAAGAAAAATGATTAATTTGGTGGAGGGGTTTAATTTTGGAGACAAAAATAAAGCCTTTGTCAGCTTAATATAGAACCTATCTACAGGTAAATGGAAGGGATCACTATTTATCTAAATGCTCTGTGTGCTCCTTGCTAGCAGCAAAAGTACTTGCCAGAATGTTTTGTCTTTGAAAAATATCGTTGATTTGGCAGAGGTAGAGGTCATCTGGCATTACTTTTCCCTGATTACTTTCTATTTATTAAGGGAGGAAACCAGCAAAGCTTTGCATAGTACAAGGTGTTCTATACTGTACTGAAAGCAAGCAAAGCAAAGATATAAGTTACAAATGCTGCCGTTACCAAGCGCAAGTAGTAAATTCAGCAGGTTTAGCCAAAGTAATTAGCTCTACCTGACTGACTGTTCAGTGTCTTGCCTCTCTGTACTTTAAATTCACTGTATTCTTGCCTATGCCTATAAGCCCAGCTCTCTGAGAGGCTGAGGCAGGAGGCTTACAGGTCATTCTGTGTAATTTAGAGAGACTGTCTCCAATTTAAAAAATTAAATAAGGTTGGAGTTATAGTTCAGTACAGAGACCTAGGTGCAATCCCCAGGGCTGCGAATAAATATGTAAACAGAAAACAGCCAAACAAACTCTTCTCAGTATGTTCTCTTGTTGCTAGACTTTAGGGATTGTATCCAAGTGTTGGACATGTCATCTAGAGTTTAGGGCTTAATCATTTTGTACTTTTTTTCCCCTTTGGTACTGGTAATGGAGGTCAGGGTCTTCTCATTGAGCTATATACTGCAAGCATTTTAAAAAAATATTTTTGTGATTGGGGTCTCACTAAGTTGCCAAATTACTTGACTTTCCATCTTCCTGCCTCAGCATCCCAGAGTGTTAGGGTTATGGGCATTTATCACCACACCCGGTTTTGGGTAATTTTATATTGCAAAAGAATTTTAGATTAAAGAGCCCTTAAACTTTTATTATTTTTAAAAAAAAATAATTTACAAAATGAATTCACATTTTGAGATCATGTTTCTCTAGGTTAAAATTTACATTTTTTTGATTTGGAAATCTACGATTTGGGTTACAGTTTGAATTAAGGTCCTGACATTTAAAACTCTCAAGAGCCTCCATGAGAGCCCACAACCAGAGCTTCTATTCCAGTCAAGATGAGTTTTTAAATTTAATGGGATTTCAAAATTCTCAGTTTTTCCCTTGAGATCTCAAAAAAGAAAAGCCTTCAGGAATCCAAGGTTTCCAACATGTCTAAGGATTTTAGAACAGGGATCACAAATATAAAAATCTCTTGGCAACCTACTTCAAAAACATTTATTATCTTCTAGGAAAATTCATCCTGAAATTTCAAACCAGCTTCCAGTGCCAGTGTTAACTTTTAAACTCTCCGGTCATTTCTGTAGTGGTAACAGAGACAGTTTAAGGAAGGCATCAAGCAGCTCTGAGACTTGTTAGTCCTCCTAAGCAGTTCTGTTTGTGAGAGGCTATTACAGCAGAGAGGTAAATCAAATAAAATAAAATTGAATGTGCGAACAGGGTTAAAGCATCTCAAGTGAATCCTAGCTGACCTGTCTTTTAAGCATAAACTTTGAGCCAGTCTGATGACAAACGTGACAAAACCAAGTTCAGTTGACATATACAGATTAGAGAGGACTAAGACAATGTGTCCTTTTGGTTGGGTCATCTTAATTTACTAATCCAAGGGGATCAACATATTATTCTTATTCCTTTTTTTTTTTTTTTTGTACCGGGGATCGAACCTAGGACCTTGCTCTTGCCACGCAGGCATTTAAGCCACTCTGCCACACCCTCAGCCCCAAAATATTATTCCTATTTTTTCTCTGAATGATGAACTGTAATCATAGTCACAGAATTTTTAAAAATATATAAACTATATCCTGTTTATCTTAGAGGAACAAATAATTAAAAACATTAATGATATTATATTGGCTCCCTACATTTATCCTTCTTGAAAATGTATAGATATAAAATTTTCTCCACAAATAAAGTAGTCCCTCCCCTCTTATCTTCCAGGAATATGTTCCAACAACCCCAGTGGATGCCTGCAACCATGAATAGTACCCAATCCTGTATAGACTATTTTTTTTCCTATATACACATCTTTTACACCTTAACTGAGTACTCACTATTCACAGTAACTTCTTGCTTTCATATTTTGTGCTTTAAAAAGCAAAACTAGCCCAAATTATATTTTCATTCATCACAGTTTCATGGATAGAAGATACATTTTTACTGTAGATCCTTAGCATTGTTAGCATACATTTTTTTCTTATTAAATTGAGAAAGTACACTTTTTTTACTTAAAAGATCTTTATGGCTTCTCTTAGACAGATCTAAATTGCTAGCACTACTACTTTTGTGTCATAAGGCCATTAATAAAGAAATTAAGAATTGCTTGGACACAAGTACTGTCACATCACAATAGTAGATTTAATAACTGATGTATCTACTGAGTTATTTACATCCAGGTAGGGCAGCCTATACAGAGTGGACACGCCAGACATATGGGTGATTCATGGCTCAGAGAAGAAATGGAAAATGGGGGAGAGTGAGAAATTTAATGATGCTGTCATGAAAGCTGTATGATGGAAGTCCTATGAATTGTTTATGAAATTTTCCATCTAGTATGTTTAGAACACAACAGACCTAGAATAACTGAAAACGTGAAACTGTAGATAAGGGGAAACCACTATGTGTACTTAGTAAAGGGCAGGAATTGTAAACATGAATGAACTCAGTTATCTGATGTTTAACTTTTCATGCAGACCTCAGCCTATTTGCAACACTCCCTTGTACCTTAGCTACCTGAGGACCATGCCAAGAATTTTGTATTCTTAAGAAACAGCCTCAAAGTTTCTGTCTTAAAGAAAAACTCATGTGTTAGAAGACTTCATCTTATGATTATTCCTGTCTTCTTGATGGCCAATATATTTTATAGGTTTTAAATTTTGCAAGCTTTTTAATGTAATATCATTTTCATAAAGCAAGAAGAGTATACTTTGCCCTAAAGCAAAGGTGAGAAAAAAAAATTATATCGAAGACCACAAAACTCAAATGTACTGTCTCTTCCAGACAGTCTCAAGGCAAACACCAAACAGCTGAAAAAATGCCAGAAAAGTGAAGCCAGATGTTATCATAAGAGAAAAATCACATGCAACTGGCATGTGAATCTGTCATTGTCATCCAGATAGATTTACCATGTGGTCCCATGAAGAAAACAACATTATTTTGTCATTTTTTTTTTACCTCATTAAGGCTATTTTTTGTACTTCTTTTTATTTGTTTTGATTCCAAATAATACTGAAGCATACAGAAAGAGGAGTTTCTTTAGTTTAACATTTTCTCCCTAAAGCAGGCATCGTGGCCTTCCCAGCACTCAGAAGGCCGAGGCAGAATTGAAGCAAGTTTGTGGCCATTCTGGGCTGCATACTGAGTTCAAGGTCCGTCTAGACTAGGCAGCAAGACCCTGACTCAAACAAATAAACAAATTAAAACCTTCTTCTTAATTTTTTTAAAAGTCCATTTTTTAAAAAAATTCTAAATTTAGATAACTTTGTTAAAGCTCTGGAGGAAAATTCCAGAGAAACAGAGAATCATGATGAGAGGAGAAAAATACCCTATGCCTATACAATCTGCTCTAGTATTTAAAAAAAAAAGTCAGTTGTTTGCATATAAAGCAGCAGTCAAGGTAAAATAATTCGCCAGGGGACATACATCATTTTTGTATTTACTTCTTGTAAAACATCCATAGTTGGGTGAGGAAATAACTATTCCTGTACTGGTTGCTTAACAAATTTAAATAATGTGATCTGGGTATGATTAACAGGACTGAGGTCCCAGCTGCATACTCTGGAAGCTGAAGCTGAAGGATTGCTTGATCCTATGAGTTTAGCCTGGGCAACATAGCCAAACTCTATCTCAGAAAACAAAACAAAAAATTAAAAAAAAAAAAAACGCAAGTAAACAAAAATATGAATAATGACTTATACAAGACTTAATAAGCATGGCATGAGTGCAAGACATGCATCTGTATCACCTACTTTTATTTAACATTACTAAAAGCTGAAATTGTTACATTGAAGAATTATTTAGAAACTATGAAATACATAAGTTCTCTTGGCACAAATGTACTTCTTCTCTGTAAAAACGACACACATCTTTATAGCAAATGTATAGGATTCTTCCACATCAAGCAACTCTCTGCTTCCTCCACACCAGCTGGGTGTCCTACCATTTAGTCTAATTCTGATACTATCTACCTGAGCTTCGTGCCAGGTCCCACAGTAAAGGGCTCAGTCTCACACGACTGCCCCTACTTCAGAATCCAATCTTAAAACTCTACTCTGCCTGCCAGACCTTAAATCCCAGCAGCTCCCTGATGGTCTCAATAATTGGCTACAATAGCCTGCAAAACTCAAGGAAATGTGTTACTTATATTTACCAGTTTATTATAAAAAGATATAACTCAGGAATAACCAAATAAGGGAGATCTAAGGGTGGGGATTGGGGGGAAGCTTCACGCCTCTCGAGGAGTACCACCTCTGCAGCACTTCTGCTATCCCCAGAAATCTGGAAGCTCAACAAATTTAATTCTTTAAAATGTTGTGTTTTTTTTTGTCTTTAATAATACCGGGGATTGAACACATGGCCTTGGCCCTGAGCTATAGCCCCAGCCTTTAAATTTTTGATTTTTTACTTTTGGGACAGTTTTGCTAAATCACTAAGATACCCAGACTGTGCTTCTATTTGTGATCCTTCTGCCACAGCCTCTCACATAGCTGGCATTATAGTTTCAGAGCAACAAGCCCTTGGAGTGTGAATCTCAAGCACTACCCTCCCCTTGCCAGCGAAATTCCAGTGGCAGTTGAAGTTCTAACTCTATAATCATTTGACTTTCAAGGTGACCAGCCCCAACCTGAACCTATCTAAGGCATCTATTTAAATTACATCATAAGTATAAACTGAAGTGTGATTTTAAAAAAAGTTAACTTGAATAATAGAAAGGAGTTCTATCATCCAGAAAATTTCAAGGATTTTAAAAGTTCTGCACCAGAACCCTGGAACAATGACAAAATATATTCCTTGTTCTAGTGTAGTTTCTTAATCAGAACAGTACTTCTCTGGGAGCAGATTCTTCAGTGAAACTGAAATTATTGGAATAAAAGGAAGGAAAAGTGTTTGTATTATGTCTATTATGTTTGCTTCTGACAAATTCCTTCCTGAAGCCTCATGTCTCTCCAATTATATAGCATTCGTGGTTTTGATACTCTATTTTTCTCAGCAGAATCAAATCAAAAGTATTAAATAGGATTTTCTGGTTGTTCTTAATAGTCAGAAGGGCTACTATGCCTGGGGTTGGGGGAAAGATATTAGAACAATTACAGCTTTCGGTAGACGGCATTGTGTGACCTGCATGGTTTCTCCACTTCTCTACTCTTTCCAAGTTGAGTGCTAGAGGACAAGAAAGGAGGTGAACAGCCCTCGTAGGGCTGTGTTCCCAACTGCTCAGTTTTGCCATGGAAACTGAACTTCTCCAGACTACTCTTAGAACTCCTTGTGCTTGCCTCCTCCTGTCCCTGTCTGAGCAACTCAGTGGCACTTAGTTTAGTGTATACACAACTAAACTAAATGTATCGTGCAACTTCCACCTCTCCTTCCAAAACATTTTCGCCACCTCTGTAGGCAATCTCCTAGTGATGAAGCAGTGATTTCCCTCCCTTCCTCCTGAGAGCACCTGGCGGCCACCAATCTTCCTTCTGTGTCTATGGATTTACCCATTCTGGCTATTTCTGAAGTAGCCTATTTCATAATATCTACCTATTCTGGCTATAAAGATAGCCATACATTCTAACCAGGCATTCTATATATATATAGCACCCACATCTCCAGGTACAGCTATGAATCAAAAAAAAAAATTCAAAATTGTATCTGTGCTAAGCATATGCAGAGGTCTTCTTCTTGTCGTTATTCCCTATTCAGCATAACAACTGTTTACATCATATTTACATTGTATCAGGAATTATAATCAATGTAAAGATGATTTAAAATATTCCAGAAGATATGTATAATTGTGGGAAAATATTATCCTATTTTGTATAATAAACTTGAACATTCACAGATTTTGCTATCCTTGGGGGAAGAACTCCAGCATGGATACCAAGAGATAATCATGTAGGGATGTCTGTGTCTGGCTTTTTCAACAAGTGTGTTTTCAAGGCTATTCATTTCTGTAAGTGAGAGGTGCCACCAGCTTGCGAGTCATCTTCTCCAGTTGGCATTGCCCTACATGGTTTAACCTCATGCCCTTTCCCTGCCCCTTTAACAACTCATGAGACCACAGGCAAGTCTTTTCTTTCTTTAACTCACTCAATAAAATTTTTTGAGAATCTCCTTTATAAAGTTACTGTTTTAGGTGCTAAGGCTGGAGCAAGGACAGGAAAAGCCCTGATTCTCATGAAATGTACATGTGGAAGAAAATCTCTGCTTCCCTCTACTACTTGCCCTGTTTTTTTCACTGCTTGTTAGGACAAAGGCAATTTGTTTCTAATGCAAAACTTACTTGAGAACGATACCTAATGGATTTTTCAGTTTCAACAATTTAAGAATTACCTATGCAGTCAAGACTAGGAAATGTGTCCAAGTCAGTGCTCATTTTAGCGAGATTTGTGAGATGACTTTGGATTTTACTTGTCTGTTTTGAGTTTCTGATCAGTTTTGTTATTGAAAAAGAGCATTCACTAGAGCCATTTTTGATCATTGATGTGAGATAGTTTCAAAAAAGCATTTTCTGAGCTGAGACAAGTAACTTTAACATTATTGTCAATCTGATGGGTAGTGAGCAGGATTTGATTGCAGGATTTGATTGCTCTAATGTGTCAGTCATGATAGAATTTCACAGGTAATGGACCTGCCTTTTATTTAAAAAATTATTTTCAGGAAATAAAAAGTCCTTGAGCTGTGGGCCTTGCTGAGGGCCTGGCAGGTGTCTTTCTCATTTGGTTATTCCTTTGTGATAAACTCAACTAGGGCATGCAAAGAGATGCATCACCCCGTTTACAGCACAGTGGTAACAAAGGGCCTACTCAATGTACTTTTCATTAAATTGCATGCATGTGGTTGTACTAAAGCGAAAAGTCAGCCAACCACCTGTCTTGATGCAAACACTATTAGGATTATTTAGCACTCATCTGTACAATATTTCCCTTACTTCAACATAGGGAGTACATGCTGCCAGCTGCCAGTCACCATCCCCAACTGTGTGTAAGGCCTCCCCCAGGACTTCACATATGCTTTCTTGCTTAAGGTAGACATCGAGGACTGAGATCATCCTAAATGTTCAAATGCTGAAAATGAGCCTTATAGTGGTTAAATATCTTGTCCAGGATCACTGTGAACAGGAGAAAGAGGGATTTAGGTTTCCAACCCAAACTGTTTTAGTTTCTATTAATCAGATTGTAAATGCCTGATATACCGTGAGCTTTTTGTTTTATTTCTGTTTTCTTCTATATGTTTCTTGCTAACTCTGAATCATTCTCTGCTTAATAAGAGGTAGAACATTATAAAATCAGAATTCTTTTCAAAGTTATCTTTATGCTTTCTGAGAGTAAATTCTTTAGGATTATTGTTACTGTTGCCATCATTTTTATAAATGTTCTACTTAAGCTTAATTTAGGAAAGCAATTATACATCAAATGCTCGGGCACTTCAGATATATAGTTGGGACAGAATTTAGAAAACATATAACACCAAGAAAAGCAGAGTAAATAAATGAATTTTGGAATTTAAAATATATTTGCTTGGCCTGATGTCTATTATGCTATCCTGTCTCCCCACTGCTCCTTTAAATCTCCATGTGTTCTGCTTTTCACCTTCTGGCAAAGAAGCACATCTTGGCCGAGGAGATAGCTCAGTAGAAAAAGCACTTGCCTGGCAAGCGCAGGGTCCTGAGTTCAATCGCTGGTACAAAAAAAAAAAAAAAAAAAAAGCACATCTTTATTCAGTGCTCATTGTATTTTTGTTTTTGTTTTGTCCTATATTGCCTTTCCACAGGTAAACCTCTGCTCCAAAGCTTTTGCATGTGGTACTACTCATTGAGTCCTGGATCTAGAACACAAAGGGAGGACAAAATTTGCAAGTCAGCCTAATGCTTTTACATATACTAAGCACCAGAAGTTTGACTGCAACATTCAGTTTATCCTACTCATTTTTAAATATTTTGGGAAAAGTTTCTCAAGAAACTCAACTTTTTAAAGGAAATTGAAGAAATACAGAGGCAGCTATATCTGATCTCCACTAGTTAGTTTTCTGTGGCATAGCAAATTTTTCATCTCTACTCTTTAGATAATACTGTTCTTCTTCTTTCTTATGAGCATCCATCATTTAACCTAAAACTTTTTTTAAAATCCTGGAAATTCATTCCTGGAAACTATAACTCATTTAAAGCCATAAGTACAGAGGGTACTAATTTAGTTATGTATTGCCTGCCCCTGTTCAAATCTTGGTTCTTTCATCATCATCAACATCATCATCAACATCATCATCATCATCATCATCATCATCTCTCCAACCACTGCCCTCTGTGTATTAATATAAATAACCTGCTTTCAATAATACATTTATAAAGTGAGCTAGCACCATTTAATTCACTTCTTTCTTGAACCAATCTGTAGAGATATGTGCAATTATTTATATAATACCATCATTTAGAACAGAATGCATGAGATAAGTTTATAAATAAAATACTCTTACAGAATTTAATTAAACTAAATTAATCCAAAATTCTTTCTGGAATAGCAGGTTCACAGTTGGCATGTTATTCACTATTTGTCATCCATTTGGTTTCATTAAAATCTATTTAGATTTAGCACTTTGTGAAAGACAGGAACATTTGTGCCCTTAAAACACCAAAGAAAAACAAACACCAGTTGTCTGGGAAAACTACAATAACAAAAAGAAATGCTTATTTAGCTTGACCCTTATTATCTATGTTGAGCTATCCTAATTTCCCATCAGTTATGTCTATGTATAGTTTGTCTTTTTTTCCCCCAAAAGCAACTTTTTTAGTTGTATAAGTACCCTAATGTCCTTCCACTTTCCCATTTTCTTGCTCAAGTATATATTTTATGGTTGAGGTTAAATTCTTAGGAATGGGGGATTTTTATTGAAAATAGTGACAAAATTTAATTTAAGCAAGAAGAAAGTAAGGGTAGAGTGACTGGCACTTCTTTAATGTAGAAAAATTTAAAGCCTGAATGAATAATTTCCTAATGAATCCTGTTAGATATTCCCTGGAGTCAATATACAAAGATGTTTTAGAAATCACAAGAAATTTAAGAGGTTTATATGACAAGAGAGTTAAGGAAGGAACAATATTACATCCCAAAGTTTAACTTTTCCTATGACAAGTTTCCAGTTCAAGTACTTTATTGAGCAAAGGATTTGTTCCTTCAGTTGCTTCTCCAAGTTCTGTACTTTCTAAGACTTGAAGTTGTGAAACCATAGACACAGCATTTGATCATGACAGTGTCACGGAAAGCCAGTCTGAGTTTCTGGTGTCACATAGCTTAGTTCCAGGGAAAACCAGGGGGCACAATTTCTGTATCTCTACATGAGCCGCAAGATTTGGGGTGTTCATGGAAAGATCTCTGCTCCTAAATGTTAAAGTCAACCAGATTTACAAACAAGCTCCTTTGAAGGACTAGTCCAATTAATTATTAGCACTGTCAGAGTAGTGTCAACCAAAATAGTATTTGAAATTAATAAACTATTTGATTAGGCTGATTGATGATTCCTACAGCTGAAACTTTTAATTCATTAGCCATAAAAACTGGTCATTAGTACTTTCCTTTATCAGCAAGCAAAGAATAAACCAAAATTCTAATACAAATTCATTATGATGAATGTGCTCTATACCTAAGCAACTATAATGACTTCTGGTATGCTCATTTAACTGTTGTTACATTGGCAGCAGAAATTTCCTGTTAGGAAATTTTAAAGCGTCCTTTAATTGATATTTACATTCTGACTAGATTCTTTTAACTTTAAGTAGGCTGCATAGAAAATCACTTACATGATCAGTACAATATAGCTGTAATGGCTGTCTTATAGTTCATGTACTTTTCTGGTACCGTCTAATAGTTTCAGGAAGGATTGAGGGCTTTAGGAAAGTTCCACTGTTGTGCTGCAGGTGAAGCTTTCTTCCCACAAAATGAGGAAGAAAAACATGAATTGTTTTTCAAACAGACAGTTCAAGTAATTTTGATTTGTGATGCAAAAATGCTGATCTGTAATGAGGTGACACCTCTATTTTTCATGACAGGAGTCTTTTGTAATTTTAATAGCACATTGGAAGGAATGATGAGAAAGAGAATGCTTTGTGAGCTGACTCAAGACAGCTCTAGAACAATTCTATGTATATTAAGAACTATAGCTACCTGGGCATGATGGCACACACCTGTTATCCCAGTACATGGGAGGCACAAGGGTCACCATGAGTTCAAGCCTAGTCTGGGCTACCTAGAGCCTGTTTTTTTTAAAAAAAATTAAGTATCTGAATTATACCTACCTAGCATTGACTGCCTTCTTGCCACTTCACAATCATTAGCTCATTTAATAGTCATAATAATCTTGAAGGATAGGGCTACCCCCATTTTTCAAGTGATGAAACTAGTTCTCAATAGGTTACTTCCTCAAGGTCAAGCAACTGGTAAATAGCAAAGGCAGCATTTCAACCAATCTGCTAGCATTGAGCTATGGCCAACCACTGGGTTACTAGCCTAAGCATATGCTGATCTACAAAATTCTGTTTGGATTTCTGTCTCCAAGTGAGCCACTTAGGACCTGTCAGGGCCTGCAGGTGAGCCTGTCAGGATGGATGGATGGATAGGTAGGTAGGTAGGTAGGTAGGCAGATAGGTAGATAGATGATAAGTAGATAGATAGGTGGGTAGGTAGATAGACAGACAGATAGTTTAAATAGACAGATATCATCTTCCTTGGCTCTAATATGAATCCAGACAGATGGATAAAAAGTAAGAATGGTGAAAGAATCCAGATAGGGTCCAGACATCTTTCTAGCTACCATATACCAGAATGTATCAAGTTCTACCTAAGTAGGGGTAAAACTGAGAAGTTCAAAGAAAGAGCAAGCTTTCAAAATAAGCAAGTGGAGAACATTGGAAGGAGGTCTGGGCTACTGCACTCCTGGGAATCAAGAAATTCTTCAGGTAGTTATTATTCTGGGGCTGGAGGAGAGATGAAAATGGAAGAACCCAAGAAACAGGCAGGAATGAGAGTAGTGAGAGCAGAGAACAAGGATCAAAGCCTTCTTCTTTGTTCAGGGATATCATGGAGAGAAACTGGGGAAGAGAGGGACTGAGAAATGTGCATAAGTAACTTCCCCGGAATCCTCAGGAGTAGAGAAAGTTTAGGTGAGGAAAACAGTCAGTGGTGCTCATTTTGGATTTGGTTGGAAGCAGGTCTAAGTTCTGAAGAGGCAGAAGCCCTGAGAGAAGAAGAAAGGATAAATATGACCTCTGGGCTTATAGCTGGCTTTATACAGGGCGATATAACTCTTTTCAATGTCCCTAAGCAAAAGCTACTGCAATGGAGAAGAGCCAGAAATATAGGCAAGAGAGAATTCACTATGTATGGTTACAGATGTTCCATTTTCAATTCAGGAGATAAAATAATATGATGATGGATATATCTTGTTTTTCTGTTTTGATTTTGGGTTTTCGACACAGGTTCTCACTATGTAGTTCAGGCTGTCCTTGAATTTGCCATGTATCCAAGTGGGCATTGAGCTCAAGGCAATTCACCTGTGTCAGCCTACTGAGTCCTGGGATTATAGGTGTGCATCACCTATAATCACCTGCCATGGTTATATCTAAAGGAATATCACAGTCTACACTCTATTTCTTTCATCTACCTTACAGTTTTATTTCCACCCAGTCCAAGACTTAAAATGTAGAAGAATCAGTTGAAAATAATTAGCACCATAAGTTAAAATATGGTTAATAATCTTACTTTTCTTTTTTATTTTATGGAAAAAGGGCAAAATAAAATCTCATAACAAAATAATAGGTGCATAACAATGGTATTGCCTTTGGTGACAAATTACTTGATAGAAAATACCATTCTATTAATTTTAAGATGTTATTCCACAGAAGAATAAGTTAATGATTGCTGTCTTTAAATTTCATGTTTCATGCAATTTTCTTTCCTGACTTCCAAGAGATTTTGAATGCATAAAACTTTTCTACTTGTGTTCCTTAATTCTCCATTACTGCTCTTTTCTTTCATAGGAGACCCTGAATGTGATTGATCCTGGCTTAATGGACCTAAATGGGATGAGTGAAGATGCCTTGGAATGGGATGAAACAGATATAAGTAACAACTTAATTAGTTTGAATGAACAACCAAATGACCTCGATCAAGAACCCCAACCCACCATGCCTTCCTTGAAGTGTGAAGAGACAAGTAATGAGGATCCCGGTTATGAGGAGGGGGCAGGAGACCATGGGGCCTCTCAGTATCCCTCACATATCACTGCACCCTCAAGTCCACATATTTACCAAGTGTACAGCCTCCACAACATTGAACTCTGTGAGGACAACCACCTACCTTTTCTGAAAAACAATCCAAACTTTACTAGCATGACACAGCCTAGTGTTTTGACAAAGAGTCTTAGTAAAGACTCTTCATTTTCATCTACCAAATCTTTGCCAGATATTTTAGGAGGTCCCAATTTGGTAAAGCCTTGCCCATGCCACAGTGGAGACACAAGCCAGAATTCTGGCAGTGAGAGTGGAATCGTCAGTGAAGGAGACACTGAAATGACTACCAACTCTGAAATGTGCTTGCTCAGTGTGGTGGATGGGTCCCCACATAACCCTGAAACTGAACATCTGGACTCACAAGTGAGAGATGCAGTTAATGTGTTAAAGCAAAAATTTAAAGATGAGGAAGAATGCGTTAAGCTTCCAAATAGTTCTCAGTCATCCATTTCACCAGTGGGTTGTGTAAATGCAAAAGTTGGAGATTTAAACAGTGTTACCAAACATACCTCTGATTGTTTGGGAGAAGAATTACAAGGAAAACATGGTGTGTTTACATTTTATGATTACTCATACCTCCAAGGCTCAAAACTCAAATTACCAATGATAATGAAACAGTCACAGAGTGAAAAGTCACATGTGGAGGATCCCCTTCTCTGTAGTTTTTATTTTGATAAAAAATCCTGCAAATCTAAACACCAGGCTTCAGAGTTACAAGCAGATGCATCACCCCATGAAAAGGTTTTGGCAAGTGCATCCCATGAAATGGATCACAACTCATATAAGAGTGGCGATATAGAAAAGGCATTCACTGGCATTCAGAATGCCAAACAATTCTCCCTTTTATCTCGTAGTTCTTCTATTGAGTCTCTTTCACCAGGTGGTGATTTATTTGGACTGGGTATCTTTAAAAATGGCAGTGACAGTCTCCAGCGCAGTACTTCTTTAGAAAGTTGGTTGACATCCTATAAAAGCAATGAAGACCTTTTCAGCTGTCACAGCTCTGGAAACATAAGTGTGAGCAGTGGCTCAGTTGGTGAACTGAGTAAAAGAACATTAGATCTTCTAAATCGTTTGGAGAATATCCAGAGTCCCTCAGAGCAAAAGATAAAGCGAAGTGTTTCTGATATCACTCTTCAAAGCAGCTCCCAAAAGATGTCCTATACTGGCCAAATGTCCCTGGACATAGCATCGTCTATCAATGAAGACTCAGCAGCATCTCTCACAGAACTTAGCAGCAGTGATGAGCTCTCTCTTTGCTCAGAGGACATTGTGTTACACAAGAACAAGATCCCAGAATCAAATGCATCTTTTAGGAAGCGCCTTAATCGCTCTGTGGCCGATGAAAGTGATGTCAATGTCAGCATGATTGTTAATGTCTCATGCACCTCGGCTTGCACTGATGATGAAGATGACAGTGACCTTCTCTCTAGCTCTACGCTCACCTTGACTGAAGAAGAGCTGTGCATCAAAGATGAGGACGATGACTCCAGCATTGCAACAGATGATGAGATTTATGAAGAATGTAACCTGATGTCAGGACTGGACTACATAAAGAATGAGTTGCAGACCTGGATTAGGCCAAAACTGTCCTTGACGAGAGATAAGAAACGGTGCAATCTCAGTGAAGAAATAAAAGGCAATGAAGATGTAAGCAGTAGTGAGATGACCAATCCCTCTGATACCCTGAATATTGAGACCCTCCTAAACGACTCCATAAAATGCCTCTCTGAAAATAATGGAAATAGTAAGAATTCACCCCATACCCATGAGTTAGGAACAAAGAGTGAAAACAAGAAAAATATTTCCAAAGTTAATAAAGATCCGCATGTGGCAGATATGGAAAATGGCAATATTGAAAGTATTCCAGAAAGGCCAAAAGAGAAGCTGAGTAGAATTTCAAAGGCATCAGAGCATCTTAGTTCAAGTGGGAAGAAGATTTCAGAAAGTGAGCATTGTAAGTATAAGGAATCTATGGATGTTTCAGATGATTCAAATATTACTGGAAAGGACTTTGGTCCTCCAAATGTTAGGCATCTTCCAAAGGACTGTGCAAATCACCACCCTTTTGAAAACCAGAGGGACAGTTGCACTCCCATTGAGAAGTCTTTCCCAGAACTGGCTTTAGAAAGCAGAGTTAACAACAGACAAGACTGTGATGTAGTGGGATCTAATGATACACCAAGTGCAGATGAAAATTCTGCTGGTCGCTGCCCAGCACTTGACCAAAATGAAACAAAAGAAACGGCTGCTGTCAGTAACAGTGCTTCCTGTTGCAACTGTAAGTCAGATGCTTCCCATCAGAAGCATGCTGAAGATTGTTCTGTCCACGACTTCGTTAAGGAAATTATTGACATGGCCTCAACAGCTCTAAAAAGTAAATCTCAACCTGAAAATGAAGTGGCTGCTCCCACTTCATTAACTCAGATCAAGGAGAAAGTATTAGAACATTCTCACCGTCCCATCCATTTGAGAAAAGGAGACTTTTATTCCTACTTGTCCCTTTCATCTCATGACAGTGATTGTGGGGAGGTCACCAATTACATAGAAGAGAAAAGCAATACTCCATTGCTACCAGACACAATCGACTCTGGCTTAGATGAAAAGGAAGACATTGAATGTTTCTTTGAGGCCTGTGTTGAGGATGACCCTAATGCCGAGGAGCCCTGTTTCTCTAGTGCTCCTCTGGAAGAATCTGCAGTCACTGAGGAAGCTGAAATGCCACCCCAAGCAGCGCCAAGCTCTTCTAAATTCAGTGACAGTTCTCTATTAGTTGATGATACAGACATGGTGGCTCTTTCAATACCTCCCACTCAGAGAGAAGCTTACATTAGAAAGGTAGTAGATGATGTGCCCCAAACTGTCAGTGGCCATGCAGAAAACTCAGAATTTATCCCTTCAAAGGTGACTTGTGAAAAGGAGCATTCAGGAAAGCCAGGTGAACCAGGAGTGCCAGAGGAACACAATGCTGCTTCAGCCAAATCCAAGGTCCGGGACCTGTCCTTGAAGGCAAATCAGCCAAAAGACAAAACTGCATTGCATCCCAGCCCCAAATCTTTAACCTGTGAAGAAAATCTTCCAGAACCACATAGAAATATGCATAGGTAGAATGTAACTCCTCCCCAAGCATGAAAATCCTCTCATCGAAAGGTACGTATAAGTCCTCTTTAGAAAAACAAAACAAAACAGGAATTTGCCTCAACAAAACTCTCATAGAAGAAAACGTTATCAGTATGACTAGACACAGGCAGATGTTTATCAGTATTTCTTTTACATTTAGGTGTCTGTGAAACAAAAGAGGAAAGAATGTGGAAAATTAACATTTTTCGTGACATTATCTTTTTTTCCATCACTCTTGCAAAGCTAAGTGAAAAATTTGAGGAAGTAATCAAACAATTTAAGGCCTCAAATTCTTCCACTAAGAGAAAAAGCAAGAGGTTGTCCAGATTGCAGTTGCACCCGTTGATCAGAATGCAGGCACCGTAGCAGCACTGCCCACCTCGGTTCCCTGTGTGGAGCTGCCCACTCCCTTCAGTGCCTGGAGATGAGCAGCGATGAGGCTAAAGGCTGCAGCTCCTGATTCGGGCCTTCCTTTTGTGCTCCTGTCTAGTGTAACTACCATCACATTTGCTTCCCCGGTGGAAGGCTGTGCTGTCACAGCTCCTAATCATGGCCATGTCTGAGAATTCAAACAGGAGGGGAAAGTTGATGTTAAAGAAGAGGCTCTTATTTATCCACACACAGATTGAGAACAGGCACAGAAAGCAAATGCAGAAAGAATACATGACAAGTTAATGGCGTCTTGATAAAAACAGAATTTTTGAATTTTGCCTGAAGGTGACAGGCTGATTTCCATCAAATTTTTTTTAAGAAAGTCATTCCCCTCTTCATATTTAATAAGACAGCTATTGATTGATAATTCTGAGATGATGATGTATCTCTAAAAGTGACACAAAGATTCTGTTATTTCTCATTTCTAAGCCCCAGTGATGAATATGCTTTCTCAATCAAGTTTAAAGAAAAAACTTGAGCTTTCAAATAGGAGAGTTATATTTCACCGAAGTGTAAGGTGTCTAATGCCATCTCCACCCCCAACTCCAGAAGCCTAATGCCGTAACCTAAACTCGTGCTATAGGAAATGAATTACAGAGGCAATCTACCCTAATTTGTTAACTTATTCAAATAACAGTTATTATACTTAACTGTGCTAAAGATTATCTTTTTTGTGGCAGATTGTTTATTTTTTGATGAGCCTAATTACTGATTTTCTAAAAGTAATTTACATTTATTACAAATACATCTTTTAAAATGTGACAGATAAATGTTGTTCCCATAATGTATTATGAAAAAAGTTACTATTTAAAAACACATTATTTAATTTGAAAGCTGAATGGCAAACATCATTATTTTTTTTCCTGCAGCACCTGTGCCCTGAGCTCATTAAAATGTGTAATTCTGGGTAGAGCTGTTAGAAATGGGGAGCGAGGGGGGAATCTATATCATATATACATACCCTAAAAATAAATTCAGTATGCAAAATTAAAGAAAGCCATCCCATGTACTAGTAGAACTTGGATAATTTTCTGTGTTTTAGACTCTATTTACAATTGGCTGCATGTGAGAACAAAAGTAGAGAGAGAGAAATGTATTTTCTGTGAGTCGTGTCCACCCTATAATCACATCCTCCATCAGTATGCAGTAAAACTGACCGTTAAGGGAGAGTAACTGCAATTCCGTAAGCTGCTTCAAAACAAGTTCTATTAGAATCGATTGTACTGCCAGCTCTGCCCCCCACCACAGAAAGACTGGTAGAGCCTGGCTGATTTTGTTTTTTGAAAGGGGATAAAAGCTTGGAAGCAACAGCAGTCTGAGCATGACATCATGTGACTGTGACCCTCAAGCCACCAGTCATGCAAGGCTCGAGAGTTCCAGAAGCTCTGGCGCTGGAGAAACCTCTGGGTTGCGGTCTGCCTTTCTGATCCTCTGGAGCTTTGTCTCTCCTTCACAGAGACATAGAATTGAAATCAAATGTAAATGATGTGCTCCTCCATCTTCCTACACACGGGAAGTGAGTGTGCGGCCGCTGCAGTTAAAGCCTCACATTTTGCAAGCAGGAACAGCGTAAATATATCAGCTAGTCAGCAATATTTTGTTGCTCCCCAGTGACGCCTGGCTCTATCTTGGGCAAAGAGAGGAACAATTTTACTTCTTTAGAACTTACACCGCCCCCAAGTGACCTGTCATCAGCCTGGAGTTGTTTAAGCAGCCATATTTAGTGGTCCTATTCAGGAAGTTTTGTGGTTTGTTTGTTTGTTTGTTTGTTTGTTTGTTTGTTTTGTTAAAGCTTCTCACACAGTTCCAGCAGGCCTTTAAGTATCATGTGAATCAAACATCTGAATGCCTGAATTTTTCTCTAGTCATTGGCAGTGGGCTCCTGGATGTAAATACTCAGATACTATTAAAGTACTATCAGCTGGGACAAGTAACAATCTTTTAGCATTTAACTCAAGAATATACACTAAAGTTATTTAGTAAATAGAAGGCTTTATGTCTATAGGAGCTTATTTATGGAGGATAGCTTTCCTGCAAGATTCTAAAAAGAAAAAGAAAAAGCTATTTTGAAAACCACCAGTTGGGATTTTCTTTTTATCAGGACAAAAACAATTTGCCTAATTCAATTTTCTGGGATTTTTTTCTTCTTGAAATAAATTTTTCAGTGAGGAAATGATCGTAATTCCATCCAGAGAAGATATAAAATAGAAGATACAGTCTACAACAGTAAATAATTTTTTTCAAAAAAAATTGAAAAGGTTTTTATTTACTGCATTCTAATTAAAGGCCTGCTGGAACTGTGTGAGAAGCTTTAACATGATCTAACAGTATGCGTTTGCACTGATTTCCAGGCATACTGCTGTGCTTTTCACTATTTTCATTTATGTGTCATGTTTCTATAAAAATAGAGAGGTCAGTTAAAGCAAATCACATCAAAGGCAAGGTAACTGGATAGAGCCAGCTCTTTCTGCCTAATTTGGAGGAAGCACATAATGTGTGTCTGGAGTGCCTCCTAGGACCTGCCTAAGAGATGTACTTTGCACTAATCTTTTTGCTGTATTCTGACAGTTATTTCTTCATAATCCTCATCATAAGCCTCTGATCTTTGATGAATGGTTTAACCCTAAACTTCAGGCTAGATAAATCCTATGGTATAAAAATTTAACTCATCGCATGCAGCCAGTGTATCCTTTTGTTTTGTTTTGTTTTGTTTTGGGTTTGCTTTGAGGGGTGTGTGTGTGTGTGTGTGTGTGTGTGTGTGTGTGCGTGCATGCGCACGCACGCATGTGTGGGTGTATGTAAAGAAAAATAATTTTTTTAAAGCGGGGAGCTTTGTTATATAGAATTCATGTTTTCTTCAGAACTTTTATCTTCACTGTCTTTCTTTCTTTACTAGTCTTTAAGTGTGTGTTGGTAGCCTGTAAATTTAAGGCAATTATTTGTATTTACACATGCTCAAGTATCCTCGCATACAGTTAAAAGAGCTGCTGAGTTTTTCAAACTGAGAAGGCTAAAAGAGCAAACATTTCTCATGGGAATACAAATTCTCATTCTTTTAATAGGGTTGACACTGATATTTCCCAAAAATGATCACTGAGGTTTAAGAAACTACCTTTGCATCTGGGTGTGGTGGCATGTGCCTGTACCCCTAGCTCACTGGAGACTGAGGCAGGAGAATCATTGAGAATTTGAGGCCAATCTGGGCTAGCTAGTGAATTCAAAGCCAGCCTGTACTTCAAAACAAAACCCTGTCTCAAAATAAACAGACAGACAAACAAAAAACAACTACCTTTGGGATTTTGTATTAATTTTGAACTAGAAACTACAGATGCAATCTTATCAAATTTAATTGGGGAATCACTTCAATAAATCAAGATTCTGCTAAATGTGTTTTTTAATTACCCCACAATTCTAAATAACAAGACCTGCCATGGTAAATGACAAAGATGTTATTGGACATAGTCTGTCACTCTGTCTCTGTCTCTGTCTCTGTCTCTGTCTCTGTCTCTGTCTCTCTCTCTCTCTCTCTCTCTCTCTCTCTCTCTCTCTCTGTATGTGTGTGTCTCCAGTCTTTCTCTGACTCTCTGTGTATCTCTCTGTCTCTCTGTGTCTCTGTCTCTGTCTCTGTCTCTGTCTCTGTCTCTGTCTCTGTCTCTGTCTGTTTCACACATAACCAGATTTGTGCCTCCGTCAGTTTTGTCTGCCTGTTTCTAAGTAGACCGCATTGAAAGAATTGATTATCCAGATTGAATTTAAATGCCTGCTTACTTTAGTAAGACCGAATTTGCTTCACCTAAGGATTCCCCACTCAGTGGCCAGATTCTAGATGAGTCGCGTCTTTAGCATTTGAACAATGTACCATGCTTTCTGGAGTTACTGCATTATTTTACTGTACCATGCTTTGGTACATCTGTTCCTGTCTGTCTTTCTCTCTCCATTTCCTGTTAACTTTTCAACCCTGTGCAGCTTCCTGGGGCTCCCAACAATCCCATTTTTGTTAATGTTTCTCTAGATCTTATGTAAGTCACAATATTGTATGAAAATGAGAAAGCAAGACAGAGAGAATGAAAATATTTAGCTGCAGACAGAAAGGAAAACAACCTGCTATCAGACCTCAGAATTTAAACTCAAACAAGCAAAAGCCTGCTTTGAGAGGTAGTGAGAGAAAATGAAGTAATTGTTTCCTGCACTGCCTGAACCTAGGATTCAGGTATCCCTCACATTTGGCCAATTGCTTTTAGCCATTTAGAAATGTGCAGGACACACTGAGTTTGAAACAAACTGGTGCCAGACAACACATGTACAAAAATAATTGAATCAGTTTCCTTTCCACAATGCTTATCTACCTTAAATGAAATACACTATTATTCGAGCCAGAAGTCTCCACTATATCCTTTTATAGGAAAGGGGCTTCAGCCTTTAGGACTACCATTATACTTTACCACTAAATAAGAGTCAAATTGTTTAAGATCACTCATATAGTCATTAAAAGGAGGGTTAAATCTGAGAGCTCAGCTTCTTAGTCTTTGAATCATTGTGAGTGCTTTTGCTAATCACTTGGCACCCGCTGCTTCACATTTTCACATAGATTTGAAGCCATCTTGAGTGTTTAAAACTGAGTCACCCAACTCACCAAGGGCTCGGAGAAAAGTTCAAACTTGATTTTTCTCATTTTATTTGACATTATGTCTCTTGAAAAAGAAACAATATATTTTTCAAGCTCTGATGTAATGTTTTTTGTAAGTAATGTGAACTATGGGCTACTGAAGTAATTATTTATATTTTGAATATCTTCTAATTTGAGAACATCAGGGCCAGCGAGATAGCTCAGCAGACTAAACGCCTGCTTAGGCAAGCTCAAGGACTAGGGTTCAATCCCCTGCATCACACACTGTGCAGGCCCCACCCCCAGGAGCGCTGAGCTGCTACTGAGACTGGGTGTGGTGGCACACACCTGTAATCATAATGCTGGAAAGGCTGAAAGCAAGAGGATCACTACGAGGCCAAGCTTCATAATGAGACCCTATATCAAATACATTAAATAAATAAATAAATAAATAAATAAATAAATAAATAAATAAATGTTAATTTAAGAACATCTGTAGATAGTCCCCAGATAACAGCTTGTGGGAATTTGGTTTTATAAGTGAAAAAGATCTTTCTGAAATGTTGTTTTTTTTCTAATAGATAGTCTGGCTGCAACTCAGGGTTGGCTTCATCCTCCTGCCCTGGGCTGGTCTCCGGTTTCATCACGTCCTCACTGCCTTTTGTCACATTGATGTTCCCAAGATGAATCCTCCTTCGGAATGCAGTTCATCCACAGGAGCCTTGTGATCTGGATGTGTGCGCTGGTTCTCTTTAGGTGATCGTCTTTGAAGTTCAGCAAAGCTGCTTGTCCTCCCGTGGATTCCTGTCCCAAGCTACCTCTACCATCCCTCTCTCTCCAGCGAGACCTTTCTGTTTGCCTCCTCCCCTGCCCATCTCCTCTTTAAAGTTCTGCCATTCACAAAGTTGATGGTCCATTAAACATACCTGTCTGGAATGAGGCCCCTACCAGTATTTGACCAATTCCATGTTTAAATCTGGATTTTTCTATGGTATGTTGCCTATGTTTATTGAAAGAGGCTTACCTGAAAAACTAATATTTGATTTGATTGCAGCACAGACAAGAAACATTGATCCTTTCAAAATTGAGTAACTCTCAAAGCTGCCATTCTGTTTATTTAATTTTCATAATCTATACAGCATTTCGAGAAATAACTATAATAGTGTGGTATATTATAAATTGGTGACATTCTACTATTAAATTATGTACCAGATTTATGTACAATATTTTTGTTTTTTATGCTTCTTGAAGTGGTAATGAAAGAATTTTGTCTTTTTTTTAAGTGTGCCTTGCTGTATTTCTTATACCATTTATTAAAAAGCTGCTTTCATGGTAAAATTATGTTGGTTTGAAAGGAGGAAATAGCAAGGTTAAGATGTGTGAATAATTTCTGTATATATGTATAACCAAGTACAAACATTGATGTATAATGACAGTACAAATGCTTTCATGTTTGTGATGTCTAGTGATGTGGAAAATATAAGCCTTAAATCCATTAGATTGCATGATAATTAAAATTGGCATAATAAAAAGTCTATTGGGGGAAAAGGAAAATTAGTGATCTCTTCTACCTGTGTCTTTACCAAATTGTCACATCTGGTTCTATGAAAAAATGATGTAGCAGCTTCCAAAATACCCGTATTGTATAAGAAGCTTAAAAATAAACTACAGACTAGACATAAACCTTTATTTATAATTTTCAAAAGTTTTCTGGCCTCTAGAGAGATCTTGGAACAGCAAATGACAAAAGGCCAGTTCTCCTAAAATAATTTAAAGTTATACTAGACTTTTTATTTCTACTTTTTAATGGTTTAATGTTAGATTTCAGGATATCTTGTATGTCTTAATTTATTTTAAATAATTATTTTGAACAAGCTTGAGAAAAAGATGGTATGAAAGTACAGAAATTTTACTATTATTTTTATTTAGACCATAGATTTCAGGTATATTTATTTTGTGTAAAAGAAATCAGCAGAGAAATATTACATTTGGTCTTCACTGACTCTTGATAAATACAGCTTTTACCTTATAATTCCTACTAAAGTGCCTGACACACAGTAGGTATTCAATAAAAATTTGCTAAAAGGTATTGAATCAAATAACTTGGATGATATATATCTCATCTTGAGAAACCTCTACTAAAACATGAACATGACTAGAAGAAGATATGATGCAATATAAAATCGCACACAGTGTATAATCAATTTCTATCAGATTTCAAAAAAGGAAAGAGTGTTAGGGATTCATGTGCCACAGAGATGACAATCATTCATTCATCTGCCATCTTTTACCTGCAAAGCACTATGCTAGATTCAGGGAATGCAATGAAGAACAAAGGCCCTACCCTCCAAAGGAGTGCCTACATTAGGGATGAAGTGAGCATGCGTATGGCGCGCAGGCATTGTCTTAGGGATGGAGAAGAGCAAGTAGAGTGGAAAGAAGAGCCAAGAGAGGAACAGCAGAGAGGGACAAGGAAGAAGAATGAGAGTTAGAAGAGAACAGAGCGTTAGACAAAATAGTAGCAGAGCTTTATTACAAGGGTAATAAGAAAAGATCAATCGGGAGGACTTACTGAAGGCTCTTTTGAAAAGCTAAATTGGAACTTTTGTGTGTGGGTGGTTAGGTAGTAAGGAAGCCTTGTAGAGTCTTTGTTTTGCACCTAATTCGATTTGTAATTAGAACTTTATTAGCACTGCACCAAGAACATTTAAACACTGCTTACCTAAAATCCTACCACTTCAATATTGTTTGTATTTTTATGCCCATACTAATCTTTTTCATATATATATTTCTAAATGGGTGACTCATTCTAGATTTTTGAATAGTTAGTAATTTGTTCTGAAGGGGTTGTAGCAGACATCTAGTTGCAGTGTTCCAGAGGCTTTGTAAGAGATTAAGGATAATTGTCTAGTTCAGAAGCAGCTATAGAAAATAAGCTAGGCTTGAGACACTAATAGAGTATACAGAAAGAGTGATCTGGCATGTAGAGAAAAAATAAATCCTAGTCTTTGAACTACCTAAGAGTATTTTGGACTACTGTTTGGACATGGTATTATTTTGCCTTCTAAAATAACATAAATTTTTCTTGGATAGTAACTAATGTCAAGTCTTCACCTATTGGTAAAAAACATTTACAGAATGAATTGACCACAATGTTCTGTTTATCTGTTGAGGTGTTGAAAGTATGCGTTATCTGCTTAATATTAACACCAGGTTTGTAGACTGACTTTTGGGCTTAGTGAACAACACTTTTTCTGGTTGGAGAAGATGGAATAACCTCAATCTCACGTGTCATGTAGATGCTGCTGCCCCAACTACCCTTAGAAACAGTCACAACTCTGCCTGTGACAGTGTTTTGTTACCTGTTGTAACAGGAGAACTGTTCCACTGGTGGGCATGTTGCTATTAGAATGTTATTTCTTAAGCTGCTAAAAGGCTGTAGAGTGTGCCCAATTCCACCTTTACTGATCCTTATTCTGTCTTACAGAGGAACTCAGAGTACTTTTCCTCCCCATGTCTCAGGGCAAACCTGAAGATAATCCAGACCAGTTACTCATTCTCCCCTGCCATTGTACCTCCAACCCCCCTTCCTGTGTCATGATTTTCAGATCCATTTCAACCTGAATGTTAACAGACAGAATCCTACAAACTGAGGAACTGTCATCACAATACATATAAAAAAGTGGACATTTAAGTGCTAAGTTTTCTCTAAAAATATATTCAAGATATATGTTTATTCTATTATTGTAAATTTCAATAAATAAACAAATAAATAAGTCAATAAGAATTCATGACTTCTTTCAGCGGCCCAGTCCAGTGCTAGAGTCATCTTGAATCTTTTCCTCCCATTGAATCCAAACCTAACCTGTATCCTTAGAAAACAGGGTCCATCTTCATTCATTCATATATTCATTTACATATATTCACTCAGTTGTTCAACATTCATTGAATGGTTCCTTGTATGAGGCCCTGTGTTTGGCATCAGATATACAAAGGCAACTAAAATATGGTTTCTATCTCCAAAGGGTTTACAGTTTTTCTCTTGAAAGTGCCTTCCATGTCCTTGAATATTGTGATTATGACTTTTATGCCCATATTTACTTTGTTTTGTATCTAGCTAGTCTACATTTTCAAAAATTTGGTGAGCAAAGGAGTATGCAAAAGATTTGAATCTGACTAATAGAAGTGGTGAAGAGGTTTTAATTACAGAAAAAAGTATTTTTCAGGTTTTTGGTTACTAAATAAATATGCATCTTAGGCAACAAAAGAACAATGTAAATTGAAGAGTTTTAATAACCTGAGTCTGATGATTTTGTTGATTATTTCATCCAGTTTAACTTTTACCCATTCTGTAATTCATGGGTACAAACTTGATGAAAATACCAAAATAGAGTGAATGACCCACCTTTTCTTGTCCAGTTTGCAGACCACAGGATGGTCATGGTTGTGTAGTGTGTGACACTTCATTTGTAAAATTTCTGGATATCTCACCTAAAAACAAGGGCATTTTTCTACAAATCTGCTATGCCATCTTCATACTGAACAATGTAACATTAGTACAATACTATTATCTGGTAATCTGTATTAAAACTTCTCTAAATGCCCAAACAATGTCCTTTTTCATTTATTTTTCTTTTAATCCAGGAACCAAACAAAGACTCTATGATTGCTTAAAATTTTTGTGTTGTCTTAATCCTGAACAATGTCCTATGATTTTATCCTTCCTTTCTGTTGTCTTTCATAACACTGGAAATTCTGTAGCATCCAAACCAGTTTTGCAGAATGATCCCAAATATTGGTAGGTTCTGTTGTTTGCTCATTCAACTCAGTGTAAACTGCTTTTGTGAAGTGTAGCACGTGGGTGACATTTTGTTCAACACTTTCCTGAAGAGAGAATGAGTCACTGACATTCTAGCTATGTCTTGAAGGTCACGACTTCTTGGTACAGCTCATTGGTCTACAGCAAAGGTGAGCAAAGCTGGCTGCATAGGCCAGCTCAAGCACACTGTATGTTTTTGGTTGACCTGTGAGCTAAGAATGATTTTTATCTGAAAAAAATACAAACAAGAGAATATTTCATGATGTGTGAAAATTGTATGAAATTCAATTTTGGTGTCCATAAATAAAGTTTTATTGGAGCACAGCCACATGCATTGTTTATGTATGGCTGATTTTACACTGACCACAGTTACATATTTGAAACAAAAACTACCGTGTATAGTTTAAAACCTATGATATTTTATTAAAATATGACTGCTCGTACCCTCTAACCACTGTTACCTAGTTGAAACAAAAACAACATATGGTTTGGAAAGCCTACAACATTTACTATCTGGACCATTACAGAAAGTTTTCTGATCCCTGATCAATGCTGTCTAAATTCTGATGCAATTTTCTTAGCAGTACATAGATTTCAGTTTTCAGAATCAATGAAACATAGAATTTGCTGTATTTTTCTTTCTATATTTTACTGCATTCTCAATTTCAGCTTCTCACTACATTAGAAAATTGAAATGTGGGTTTTTTGTTGTTGTTGTTTTGTTTCATAAAATAAAAGATTATTCCACATCTGTAGTTTAAGGATTTAAGTTTAGTTCACTGCTTTCACTGATTGATTTAGTCAGTCAATTAGAGACTAATTAATTCAGTCAAAATCATCAGAAAAATTGACAAAACTAAACTAGCCTCAATATACCAATAAATTGGAATTCTTTCACTAAATGTTTTCGAAAGCAACTCAAATAATTAAACTAGGCCATTTCATGTTTTTTTTAATTTATTTTTCACCCCTAACAAAGGTAAAGCCATGATAAGAAGACTATATCTTGTACATCTTCATCTCCTGATTGCTGATCATAAATAAAAATGAATGTACCAAGGAAATAAGTATTCAACACAATCCCTGCTATGTCCGTAGGTGGATATACTTTTATTGAATAAAAGGCTTTCAATAGAAACAATCTTTTTTCATTTTTTCTGTGACTTCACCTGTGATAGTACTGCCCCCTCCCACCACCACATGGCTGGTAAAGGAACACTTAAGGAAGCCTTTTAGCCATTTCTTTAAAACAATCACATATTGTCCATATAGAAATGGCCTTTTAATTCAAGACTTGCCACATACTTACATTTCCAGAGCAAAACATAAAATGATATGTGAAGGTTAGATCAACAATAGTAAGGTTTCTCTGGCAAAGGCACTGTGCTCATTGCTTTCAGACCATGCTGACTCTACATTAATGGGCTCTCGTCAAAGCAGAAATCATGCAGAGCTTATTTGTCCTCAGATTTTGAAGTAAATCAGGGCATAGTGGATCTTTGTTCCTTCCTATTGCAGTGCATGGAACATGGAATGTGTACATATATATGATACTGCCTTAATCTATTAGAGTTGTTATAAGAAAATACGCAAAGATTTATGAACAAAAGAAATGTATTGCATAAAGTTGTTGAGGCTGCGAAGACTAAGATCAAGGCAACAGAAGACTCAGTGTTTGCTGAGGGTCAGTTTTCTGCTTCATGGATGGTGACATCTTCCTGCCTCTTCTAATGCTTGAAGTATTCATGGAAAATCTCCCTTGGACTTCTTTTATATGGGTACTAATCTCATTCCTGAGAGATTCAGCTTAATAACTTAATCACCCCCCAAAGACCCCAAACTCTTAATATTACCAAATTGGGGATTAATTTCATTCAACATGGATTTTAAGGTAGACATATTTAGACATGGCAGACTTTCTTGCCCTCAGCCACAGCATTAAAGAATTTCTGGTGCAAAGAGTGCTCTTTTTTCTCTCAGTCAAAGAAGGTATCTTAATGTAGGTGATGCAGTGGCATTGCTTAAGGGTAACTTTAAAGCCTATCTGACTCATTCTTAAACCAAACATTTATTCCTAAATTCTATACTTCATTATTAGTTACAAATCATAAGATTCCATGTTAAGGAAATCACTGAATCTGAGACTTATAATCTCTTGCTTAGATGAGGTTAATGAAAACCTGAGAAAGGGGTCCCAAAGATCAAGATAATCAACCCTGTGCATCCCCCAGATGGACAGCTCCAGATGATCCATAGTCACAAAGAGCTTGAGATTTCTGGGGAATATGTTCCTCAGAAAACAAGTGAATTCAAAAAACAAATGTAAAGTGTAACAGAACTTGGTCTCATTATACTGGAAAATGACCAATATTAATGATTTATCTCAGGTAACATTCTTCAGTGTTAATCACAGAGTCAAAAGATGTGGAACACCAAGATGCTCCAGGTGTACACAGAGCTTTTTGTGTCTCTACCATGTAAGCTGTCATGTTTATCAATTTGATATACTTCCATTGTTCTCTCTCTCCCTCTTCATTTTATGTGGGAAAATTTGACAAGAATCCCCAGATGTAAATTTGGAATCTTTCCCAAACCATGAAGACATATAACAATGGATTTTATTAATGTTCTACAAATGAATAAATACATTATGTAATAAGAAATGATGCTAAAATTATTTAAGAATTTATTGTATTTCACTTACAATTAACCTGTCATTTAAAAAACCCAACTCTTTAAACAAATGAGACATTGTAGATAGAAAATATTAATCAGCAAAATGTATTCAAGGATTTAAAATGATTGAAGGCATTAGGAACATAAAAATGCTTAAGATCCTCTTTAAATCCCAATATTCCCTAACCACTGGCTTATAAAAAATGCTCTGAGGTTTATAGAATTAGTCAGGTTCTATTAGTTGATCAAGTTACTTATCCTAAGTAACCAATTCAAAACAAACAATTCCTCCTGTGTGAGTGTTTGCTTACTGATCTGTTCATTTGTTTTAAGTTATCCTTTTATATAGAAAGCCAAGGTGCTGAAATTTATCTTACAATTAAAATGATGTGAAAGTCAAATCAGGCCTTTTATTTGTGTTCTCTTACCTGCCAATCTCAAATGACTAATGATGCTCATGGCAAGTTTTGTACAGTAAAACCTCCTTACCTACTTGGGAAACACTCCTATTTTTACATGTTCACCACGTATGAGATTTGCCATATGGAGGGAAATAAGCTACTTTTAAAGCTCATTTGCCATCTAGATAAATAAGAATTTATCTGCAGTATTTACTTACCATCCATATATACATTGCTAAATTTTCTCTCTGTATTTAATTATTGAATATATAACTCATGCCACAACTAAAGGACAGACTTTTATTTTAAAATATATTTCTTATAAAAATTCTATAGGAAGAAATGATAGCTAAATTAGCACTTGAAAAAGGCCAAATAAAATTATATACTGTATATAATTATGCCTCATTATGACCTCTGCACATTTTCTAGAAAAGTTAGACATTAAAAACACACAACAGGAACACCTTAAAGGTCAGAGCCTGATGAAAGAAAAATGCAATAGTTAATTATGAAAGATGAAATTAATGTTCTAGTGGGAACGTACATTTTTATCATTATATTTTGCTTGAGAAATATCCTAAAATACATAATTTCTCATACACTTATTTTGTTTCATATCCGAAAATGCAGTAGAGAAAAAATTCTATGAAGTAAAAGTATAAATTAAAGTTCTATTTAATGAAATAAAATGAAGGTTTTGCTGATGCCTAGCATCTTTTATGTGACTTTTCTTTACATGGGTCTTTTTTCCCCCAAAGATATACTAGCTCTAAGCATAAGTACCTCAGTAACACTTTGTAAAATCTTACCTCCGAATTTCTCATTATCTTCTAGAGATATTTTCTAAAATACCAAAAAGTTCTTAGATTATATTTGTTGGATTTCATCAGTGGCAATATAGCAACTATAAACACTTATATAATAGCAATAGATACTGATTTTTAACTTTTATTTGAAAATAATTTAAGATTTACACAACACTATAAAAATAAAAGTAAGACACTTTGAGATTCACAGTCCCTCAGGAAATTATAATCCAATGCAACAGTAAAGAAGCTTCTCAAGCTTAACACTTCTCTTAAAAGCCATTCTTTTGTTTTTTCATACCTGAATTCTCCTTCTTGACCCATGTGTTCCCTTCCTCCTTGGTCTACTAAAATTTTTCTTCCAGGTTTCCTTCAAAGCTTTCCTTCTTCCTCTACCTTTTGTGAGTTCTTTACTCCCATAGTTTCAACTCACTTCTAGGGGTATACTTCCAGTATTTCATCACTACCTTTGCTTTCTGAGGAATATTAGATGTACTTACTTAATTTTTTTCTCTTACCAACTGGTGCTTTTGTTAGGTCTTGATATTTTAAAGTCCAGTATTTTCCATTTTTTATACCATTGTCTATCTCAAGTAATGGCACTGACATTTTCATATTTGTTTAATATTTTATTTCTCTCTCTCTCTCTCTCTCTCTCTCTCTCTCTCTCTCTCTCTCTCTCCCTCTGTCTCATCTTTCAGACACTACTAGAAAAGTGTGAAACACTACTTCCCAATATTCCTTTGAAGTGCTGTTTAAACATTTTCTGTTCCCACTGATACCAAGACTCCCGCAACTCACACATAGTTCAAAGTAAAACTTTCCACATTTCCTCTTCCTTTCAGGATCACTGATAGTGACTTTTCTGCAAACATTTTAATCAACCAAGTCCTTCATGAATATGTAAATGAATATCTTGCTAGTGCTGTAGAAACCTCTGGTGAAACATAAGCTATGCCTTCCTCTGGAAGGCAATTTAACAACTTAGGGAGAGAATTATACATTTGCATCAACTAGAGGATCATTTAAGTCAGGAATTCTTACACTGCACTTGCAGAAGATTCACTTGAAGAGCTTGTGAAAGTAAGAATTCTAAATTTCCACTTTGATTCTGGTTCAGTAGACCTCACAGAGAGCCTAGGAGTCTGGACGACAAATATCACAGGTTAGTCTTTAGCTAGGTAACATAGTCCACCCATTCTGACACAGCCCTCAATTAGTGCTTGATCTACTACCCATCTATGTAGAAGAGATGATGTTTTTCATATATATTTATACACTTCCTACTTCCAAACACAATGCGTCAATGGATGCAGCTTACAACAAAATTACAAAGGGAAACGATAAAACACATGTAGGTTGAAAAATAAAAATGGTGAAGAAATAATGAAGAGCCAGATTAAGGAAAAACACTGAAACTAAGTATAGAAATTCACCCTGAGCTTCCCAGCAGTCTAGGTAAAGGAAACATGAGCAATGAGAATATTTGTCTAATGAAAAGAGTATCTTCCTCTTGCGCCTGAATTTTGGGAAAAAATTATTTTATATCCAGTTAATGGCATGTAAATAATATAATTTAAATCTTTTGACAACAAAAGAAATCCACACAGCACTATTTCTTATAACAAGCTTACAGAGAACTGATGACCCAACACAGTTGCATTTTGGAGAATCTAATGATGAGTGATTGATTGGTGGTTCCTGCAGAGGGTCTCAGCTAGGCTTTTGAAAGAAGCTAAACAGTAGATAATTCAAATTGTAGTCACTATCCAATTTTCACAGATTGCTGATTAAAAAAAGATCTGATGTATAGATAATGACATTGTTTTCTTGTGAAAATAAAAGGACTTGTATGATACATTTATTTTACTGGGGCATCACTCCATCTTCATACAACAGTGAGTAAAATGAACATTTTCAAATAGATCAAGAATAATTCTCCCCCAACAATTCACAAATTCTTGGTGGAAACACCAGATTTCTGTAGTATATGGCACAAAAAAGTCTTAAGTTTTCTTTTCCAGGATAAGAATTCTGCTTTGACCACAGAATATCCTTCACATGACTCCTGTGAAATGTACAACTTGAAGATCAACTGCATCCTGAGAGTTAACAAGATAAATCCCAAATTGTGACCCTGAGGAACTAAATATATTAACCAGGTGAACAAATTACTTGGATATTATCCATCTGGACATAAAAGCACACCTGCCTGAGCTGATCATTTTGATTGCAGGAGAACTACTATTTACAGCTTTTTCTGACATAAACTGGCCAATAGATAGAACTGTTTGTCAAAGAGAGTTGTGCAACCACATAGGAAGACATGTCATCAGAGCTTGAGAGGTGCATGGCTCACTGTGGCTAGGTCATTGAAAGACAACCAATTTGTTCAGTTATAAAATTAAAAGCAGGGCACTTGAGATCCAGCCCTGTTTTATGGCATTTAAAATAGACATTTGATCTGTCAAAAAGAAGGCCTTTCCTATCCATGTTAATTTGTGCCATATTGGCCAGCAGTAATGGTTCTGGAGGAGAATTATAATCCTTCAATCTAAGTTGAGATCATACACTTAGGCCTTTTTATGGATTCAATGACCAATGATAAATCAATAAATTTCATGAAAAGTCTTAAAATGCTTCTGACTGAGACACTGCATTTTATCTTCAGAAATATATGCTGCATGCTGATCTCTTAACTCTTTCCCAATTGTCCAAAATCTATTTTCCTGATCTGTCCCTATGCCTCCTCTCTATATATTCTCTTGTATTGTGGTTATTTTGCATGTATCTAATTGCCTGAATTAGCTTTCAGCTTTAGTGCATCTTCTAAAGGCTTAAGCAGTTATTAATTATAAATAAAAGAATGAGTGCCTGGTAGATGATTGAGTGATGGCTTAATATTTCCTCCTTTGATTATGATCAAATATAAAGTTCCTAATCAAATAACCTGTAGGCACAAAAAAAATAGGAAAATTCAAAGAACAAGATATATATATATATATATATATATATATATAACTGTTTCCTTTGTTTCAGAAGGTTGTTTAGGTTTTCTGGTAAAGGAAATTTGGAATCACATATCTTGAGAATTTTTCAGTATACATTGTTGAAAATGAATGGGCACCATCAGCACTGGTTGTAGAAATAGAGATATTGTCACACTGGGCACATCATTGTAGTGTTCTGGTTAGATTTCTCATGTACTCTTTTACTGGGGAAAAAACCAAGAAACCTCCTCAACCTGAATAATGAGAGCTGTATGTTCTTTAATTTCCTCAATGTCATCTAGCTCTCAGATGTGTGTCAAAGTTTTGTTATGTACCTCTGAAAGGCTTTCCTTGATTGTCAGCCCATTTGTAACTAAGTGCAGTATTTACATGGAAGGTATTTCAGTACTCAACAACCCGACAATGATTCCCTGGATTTTTCACATGACAGCAGACATAAAGTAATAATACCATACCCTGAAGTAAATGGCAGAGGTTTCTCATTTTGGCTCCCACATTCTCAGACTTTCATGGGGGCTGAGAGGGTCCAACCTCAGCTTGGCACTCTGGTACTCCATAGAATTAAGCTTAGAAGCTCTGGTCTGTGGTTTGCAAAATAAAATTTTGAAGTAGAAAATGGTCATGTCAGTTTTCAAACCCAGGTATTGCATGTAATCATTCTAAGAAATATCCAAGATAATGGTTGTGTATCTCATGTTTAAATATTTCTAGATATTTACCTATGTCCATTGAGAAGCCATCCTGAGGTTGGACCCTTGTTCATAAATTACTCTTGCCTTCTAGTCTCTTCCATCAGTTCATTTATCGCCTCATGAATGAAAGTCACTATTCTCATAAAAATTATCTTTTAAAGTCCTAAGTCAGTCATCTGTTGGTCATTTACATTTCATGTAAATAAGGAAGATTCTTTCTATCTTCCTTCTCAGGCCAATTTGTTCTTTCTTTCTTTCTTTCTTTCAATGCATTTGCTGGTTACAGGGTTTGACCATGTAGCCCAGTCTCATGGCGATCCTCTTGCTTTCAGCCTTCCCAGCGCTGGGATTATAGGCATAAGTCACCACACCTGGACTCTGGCCTTTCCCATCCTGCCCTGGGGGCAGGGCTGGCAGGGCAGGACGAGTGGTACCCGGGATCAAACCTCAGTCCCTACGCTTTGCCTAACCTTGCCTAAGAAGGCACTTTAATCCAATGAGCTATCTCACCAGCTTATTGGCTATTTGTTCAATATTTGATTTTTATTTTACTTTTGTCTTTCTAAATTCAATAAGATTTCTCCATTTGTTATTTCTAAAATACAAAAATAAAAAACTGAAAAATTATGCCCTTAAAATCTTCCATTTTTTGGACTTCCTCAAAGATCACTGCAGTCCCCTTTCATTTTTGTGTATTTTTTTATTCTAAGCAAAATCAACCAACATCACTTATATTTATTCTTGATAGATAAGATAATAATGTAAACAAGGGACTTAACTAACAAAATTATCCATACTAGTATTGATCACAGCTGCTATTGAGCCAGTAGTGCTCAGTGAGTGTTGTCTCACCTGATTCTCCTAACCACCTAACAGATAGATACATTAGTGCTCCTCTTTATAGAGAAGAAATCGCCAGCTCCAAGACATTTACTAGTTTGTCCAAGATCAGTCTGTATTCAAACACATTAGGTCTGCTAGCACTTTCACTTACCATCTCCAAGAACAGTAATTCAGAATAATGACTTGCACTGTGTACAACATTCTGGTTCTTTCTATAGTTATTGTAGAGTATTTGCCAGTTCTCTTTAAAAGAAATGACTTTCAGCTCCAAATTTTATTTTTCCTCAAAAACTAAGCAAATTTTCAAAAAGAGTTAATGTTTCTCAAAATAAACTTCTATGCATATTTTATAATATATTACTATTTTGCTTATAAGAAAAACTTTATAAAGCAAATGAGTACATAGTACTTATTATATGACACAATACTCAGATGCCTTGTAAATATGAACTCATATAAGCCTACAAATTAGGTACTATTTTAAACTAGAAATACTAAAGAACAGAGAAATTAAATAGTTTGCTAAAGGCATAAGAAATAGTTTGGCATTAGCATTGGAGCTGAATATAGGATTCAGAGACTAACAACCTAACCCTACACGATTTTCTATTACTTGCTGACCAATGGAAAAGACATATACATATGTATTTTAATTCCATTAAGTATAAAACCATAAATATGTAGGAACATAACATATGCATACAGATTCATGTTCAAAATTTTTTCACTAAAGTTAAAGCAACCTCTCTTATCCAGCGATGGCTTTATTCATTAAAAATACAAGCCTAAAAACTATAGTCAAACATGCATGAACAAAAACTTCAAAGTTTCTAGCGCAACAACATAAAGAGGAGTCACCAAACCTTCCCCCATAGTTCAATATACTTAAAGTTACAGGAAAATCCAAATTCTGATGCGGTGACCCTAATGCTAGAGAGCTGAGACAGAGCTCAAGTCCTGAAAATTATCTTTGACTTCCTACTCTTAAGAAAAACTGAGGCTTTCACCCTAGCACAGCCCTGAACCCACCCAGGTGGCAAGACTACCTCTGCTTTCACTCTGAGGGATATTATTCAGCTGTTATACACCTGCCATTTTTAATGGCAGCAACATGAATACCTATTTTATATTCTTAAATATTGCTTACTGTATCTCTCATCAAAAGACTATTCAATTTAAACAAGGAATTGTACCACATGACACTCCACTTGGTTAATTTTAAATAACATAGTTTGGAAGATATTTGAGAGTATCTTTGCCTCTAATTTGCCTGTAAGATGCCTAGACGAGTTGAATGTTTCTTGAAATCAGCACATATTTCAATTTGGGGGAAGGAAGAAAAGAATGTCCCTTCTCACAATCAACATTGGTTGTGCGCAATTGTACTTAAAACATGATACTAATAACCAGATATCTAGTAGAATTTTTAAAACTACATCTGGGTATTAGTCACAGGACCTCAGTTTGGAACTGCAGCTCTGCACTGGTGTCTGTATGTCTTTAGGCAAATTATTGCTCCTTTCAGAGCTTCAGATCCCCCAGCAAAATACTTTCTAAGCTTGATTTGAATATAAGAGGTAATGCCAGAATTTGTCTAATTCCTGGCCTTTCATAAATACATACATAAAAATAGTTTTTGGGTTTTTTTTTTTACAAATATCTATGCTCTTGTTTACAATTTGGATATGAGAAATCAACAAAGAGAAAAGGCGAAATGCTTGGGCCATCATCAACAAGGCAAAAAGAACACTCTGGCTCTCATCCATGGCTCAAAAGCTAGGTGTTTTCTCGTGACGTGTCTAGTGTTGGGTGACTAACATATGCTGCTTCAGTATGCCACGTGTAATGATGAGGGGGCCAAACAAACAGCTCACTCTTAAACCTTCATTTGTTATGAGATATTTTAACAAAACAAAAAACAGTGGCAATTAGGAGACAGGCCTCCATGAGAGAGACAAGCTTACCCAAGATAGAATTAATTCTCTTGCCCATGCTTAGAACCGTACCGAGTACCATTTACAGCATGCAGAGTTCCCAGATGTAGCAAACTGTGATAAATTGTATCTCTACAAAGAAACCACTCTTATTCAAAGCAAGTTTGGAAACAATATTTCAGGAGTCTAACTCTTCTTTAATCATATACTTTGATGGAAGAATGTTCTTATGCACATCAGCTCAGCTCAATTCCTTCCAGAAGGACTGACATCTTAAACTGCACTAAACAATGAATCACCTTGTCAAATAAAGTGCAAAATGGAAAACCTGTTACCAAACTCATCTGATATAATGACATTTACAACAACATGCTTGAGGTGATAAACCGACAATAATAATTATATTTCCTTTAGACTTTGATTGTACTTTGAAAGTTCGATGCAATCATACTTTCTTCCTTCAAGAAAATTTTACACCCCGACATTTAATTTCTGAAACTTCAAACCTCCTATGAACATGCAAATCACAGTTGGCATTAAAAGAAGCACTGGCGGCTCCTTCTCAGGAGCCTGGAATAATGATGGTGATGAGGAGGAAAACAATGGCTGAGGGCAGGAGACTTTTCCTGTAATTCAAGGCTGATGGAAGCATTTCAGTTGAGAAGTGACAAGCCGAGCACTTTTCTCTCCTGTGTAACAACAGGATTTTGCTGGTGAATTCTCTTGAGGAGAAAAAAGCATCAAGGTCGTGCTAAATGCCAGGTTATTGGCCTGGGTTAGAGCTTTTGCACATATTAGGCACTTAATTATTATTAAATGAATGACCATTTCTGGGAATTTCCACTATAATATGCTCAGCATTGAAAAGACTATATGCTCCTGCCAAGGTGGGATTTACATATACCCACAGAGCATGCAGGGATTCTGCGATATGAGGTTGTAGGGCCAAGGCTCTAGGCTTGCAAAAGGTCCTAGTTTTTCTCTTACCCTATAATCCTTCCAGAAGAGCAGGTGCCCTCAGGCTCTTGGGAATGGCCCCCTTTCCTCTTGATGGCCAAGCCCTGACTTGTCTCCTGCACTCCTAAATTCTCACTGCTCCAGGAGTTGTGTTCAAAGGCCTGTGGTTTTATGCTTCTAAATTTCTGTTAGTAGCTGAGGGTTAAAGTTCACTAAAGAAAAACATTGAAATATTTGATTAAAGTGATATTGGAGAATCTGTCTCTAGGTATCAATTATCAATGCCCTATCTGTCTTAGAATCTTGCTATGGAAGATCGCACAGTCACATTTTCTTTCCAATATATTTGTGACTGTAAAAATCCCTTTATGACCCAAAAGTTCAAAGGCTAAGAGATCCTTAAAAAGTGAGTCAGCACACATGCCTGTAATCCCAATGCTTGGAAGGCTGAAAACAGGAGGATCACTACAAGTCCGAGCTGTGTAGTAAAACCCTGTAACAACCAAATACATAAATAAATAAAATAATAAAAAAGTGAGTCCCCTGTAAGAATGGGAATTTTATTTCTAGGTTTAATTGTGAGTCCAACTTTTCCTGGTACTCCAAAGAACAATAAATGTATATTTTGTACTGTCTAGGAAGTAGCAATCTTACATACATTTTTTCTACTATTCCTCAGATCTTATGGCCCTATACAATACAGATAATATAAGATATTCTGCTCCACATGTAAATTATAAACATGTTTATTAAGTTACTCATTTGGTACTTTGTCCACAGCTGCATCAACTATTTGAATACAAATTCCTAGTGGTTTCTATCTTGCTTTTCTAAAGTTAACATCCTGTTTTCCAAAAAATTCACATGTGATCAGGTATCATAGAAAAAAATATCTCTCTCTCTCTCTCTTTTTCTCTCTCTCTCTTTCTCTCTCATTTTTTAATATCAAAAGGCAGCTTGACATAGTGTCCAGAGGGCAGGAAGATTTCTAAAGCAGTTTGACTACTGTCCAACCTAGACATCATATTTATTAAATGAGGAAAATGGAAAAATCATTAATATATAGGATATAAAGCACTGTTCTGCAATACAGGTCTCAAGAGAAAATGGTCCTATTGATACATAAGCAAATCAGGGTGCTAGAAAAATTTTTTTTGAAAATTTTAAAGCATAATAGAGGCAGCAACAATGAAAGTTATTGTCACTAATCACATGGAAGTACTTCACATAGACTGTCTCCAGGACAAGTAGTATCTCTAATTTTTACCTGGCAAGTTACATATTGGGAAGCCCATTCCATACATGAAGACAAGTCACTTTCCTGATGTCAGACAGTCATGATAAGGCTGAGCCCATAATTTGAAATCAAGTGTATCTCTTCCAAAGCCTAGTATGTTCTTACCTTACACTGTCCTGATGCTCACCTGCAGTTCATAAAACAAATGAGAGTGGGGTCATGGAAATGGGTAGGGAAAAGGTAGCATGCTTAGGGCATTTCAAAATCATTACAGGTGTGATAATTAATTGATTGTACCCACTTGAGTAAGAAATGCCCCACTAGTTGGATCAGCACAATGCTGGGTGTGGCTGAAGAGATCTGCTGAAGTCAGAAAACCCACCTGGGTGTGAGTGGCATCAACCAATAGGCTTGTAGCATGAATACAATACAAAGGAAATGAAGAGGGAAGGCTCACTTCTGCTTCCGCAGAGAGCTCCAGCCTTCTTCACCTTCACCTTGGACGTGTCTCCCGGCTTCCAGCCCAGAACTTCAGCCTCCTGATGTGGATTCACACAGGACACTACATGAGCTGCTGGCCTTCGGCTTTGGACTGAATCTTTCATGTCTACAGCACTCAGTGCTTGCACTCTACCACACCTATCTGCGGTGGACAATGTAAGCTACCTTGTAAGTCCTTATACATTTATATCTTATATTAAATCTGTTTCTCTAGTGAGCACTGACTGAACAGACAGTAAAGATTTGATTATAACTGGGCCAGTATGAGAAAGACACTATGATTTTGTTGATTCTAAAAAAATGAAACTTTTCTACATGAGTGCATATAACTCCAGCACATTTCTTAAATTTTCATTTGACCCACAACATAGAATAACACTTCCCATTCTTTGAAAACAATAAGATATGATTGGTGGCTTCATGCTGAAATGGCTTTCTTTCCTCAACTCTACGCATCACCATTATCTGTAAAATCATTGAAAGAGGAAAAATGATAGACTCCATATTCTTTAAGATATAGCTGTATTCAGATGGCTTTGTCCCTTTCTTAAGAAATCAAGCAAGAAAACTTAGCTAATTGGAGGGTCTTTGAAGCCCACATAATGAATTTCGGTGACAAGAGCACATCAGGGTCCACATTCTAATAAATGGCTTTAAGAGCAAGGAAATCAAGACATTGTCTTCCTGTGGGCGGGGTCCACAGAACAAGGAGTGTGCGTAGCCTGCCAACACCAGACTTCTAGAGCCCAGGCTAATGTCTCTATTAATTTAACTTCTTGCTGGAATCACCGTTCAAATTTTTCTTTTAAGTGAATCACTGCTTTTACAAAATGAAAAATCTATAAAATGTAACAAGGACTCTATGACAATTAGTGCCGTATGCTCTTTTGAAATCCTCGTTTTGGAAACTGAATTTTTCATGGTTCAGATGCTGTTCCAACAATTAATTTGAAAATTTGCCATATTTTTCTGAATTAGTGCTCTTCATTCTTCCCCAGAGTAAAAGATGAGAAGCTGCAAAGCGCTTAACTTTCTAGCAACCTGGTTGAAACCCCAAGTTAAATGACAGCAATGCTAGTCATAGTTCTGTGTCTCTTAGAGCCAGGGAGGTTCAACACAAACCTTGCACAGGCCTCTGCCCTCAGAGCTCAGCCACAGAGAAGAGACCATGAGCATCACTTGCTGCCAACGTGGTCAGATGTGGGAAAATCACTTCCAGCATACTTGTAGGTACAGTAAGTCTCAGTTTCATAGCTATTAATTTAATCCATCAAAGTTCAAACTTAGTCAAACATTAATTCTTTTTTCAGGATAGTTTTGGGACATCTGCTGCCCTTTTAAAGATAATAGTTTAAAAAGCACTAAAAATGATACAGAATTTCAAAACAAGATGACAGGAAATCAACAATGGTTGCTCTACTGCATATTGTTTTCTTCAAAGAAGTTGTTCATAGTAACAGATGTAAACATGCAAAGTTGATCAAAAAATTAAGCATTGACATTTCCTCTCAATAAACCAACAGAAACTAGTAATACAATTACCTTAGCAATCTTGTGTAAATATATGTAAATGTATATATATATATATATATATATATATATTCCTTCTTTCTTTTCTCTTTTCCCTCATCCCAGTTGTTCTTTCCTTTTGAGAAGTTTCTCTCCTTTTTACAATACCTACTGCACCTTTCAAATTTTATTTACTCCTTGAGCTTCTTACACTGGGGATGCAATATGTTGTTTGCACATGTGAGTTTCATTTATTTCACTTATGAATGTGGTCGCTATTTACATCCATTTACCTATAAAAGCCTCAAGTTTATCTTTCTTTATAGCTGAGTAATACTCCATTGTGTAAAAATACCACATCTTTTTATCTGTTCCTCAGTCGATGGGCATTTGGGTTGTTTCCAAGATTTAGCTATAAAATATTGTGCTGTTATAAACATGGGTGTACATATACTGCTGTGATATGATGTTTTCTGTTCTTCTGGAAAATACCTAGGAGGGAAGTACCTGCATCCATTAGAATGGGACTTCTAATCCTAGTTTTTTGAGGAATCTCCATACTGATTTCCACAGTGGTTCAATCAGTCTACAGCTCACAGAAAGTGAAGCACAGTTCCTTTTTCACCACAACCTCACCTCAATTCATTATTTGTGGCTTTCTTGATGATAGCCATTTTTTTCTGGGGTGAGATGGAATCTCAGTGTTGTTTCTCAGTGTTGTCTCATTTGGATTTCTCAAATGAACAATGATGCTGAACATTTTTTTCACATAGTTGCCATTTGTATTTCTTCATTTGAGAATTGTATATTCATCTCAGATGCCTTTTTATTGGTTTTTTTCTTCAATTTGGGGTATCTGTGTTTTTTTTAAATTCTTTATATATTCTAGATAGAAGATCTTTGTCTGAGAGATAGTTGGCTAAATTTTTCTCCCAATTCATTGGTTTTCTTTTCACTCTGTTGGTGATTTCTTTTGATGTGCAAAAGCTTTTTTAAAAAATGGGATCCCAGTTGTTGATTCTTTCAAGTATTCCCCTTGCAGTTTGGTTTTCAATTATGAATTCTCTGCCCACCCCTATATCTTCAAGATTTCTACCTACTTTAGTAGTAGTAGTTTCTGTTTTGTTTTTGTTTTTGTTTTTAATGTATTTAGTACAGGATCTACAGGGTTTCACTACATAGATGGAACTCAGTGATTCTCCTGTTTTCAGCCTCCAAAGTGCTGGGATTACAGGCAAGTGTCACTACGCCCATTCTCATTGGTCATCTCAGCCACCCTGGGGGTTGGGCTAGCAGAGTGCTTCTGTTTTAATATTTAGATAATTCATTTCTTTTCACTTTAGTTTAGTGCATGGTATTAGACAAGGGTCTAGTTTTAGTCTTCAGCATGCAGAAAACCAGTTTTTCCAGTACCATTTATTAAAGAGGCTTTCTTTTTTCCAGTGAACATGTTTGATTGTTTTGTCAAAGATAATTTGTGAAAGGTGGCTGAGTATTTGTATTTGTGCCTACATCTTCTAATCTGTTGCATTGATTCTCAGATCTGTTTTTGTTTTGCTTTTTTGTTTTGTTTTGTTTTGCCAGCACCATGAGATTTTATTATAGTAGCTTTGTAGTATAATTTCAAGTCAGGGTTTGTGACTTGCCTTTGTTTTTCAGGGCTGCTTTTGCTATTCTAGGTCTCTTCTTGCTCGAGATGAATTTTAAGAATATTTTCTCTATATCTGTGAGGTATACTAATGGCATTTTAATCAAGATTATATTGAATCTGTGTAACAGTTTTGAAAGTATGGCCTTTTTCACAATGTTGGTTCTTCCTACCAGGAGCAAGGGATGTCTTTCCATTTTCTGAAATCCTCCTTGACCTCTTTTTCAGATTATTATAATTTTTAGTATATAGAACTTTGACTTACTTTTTAATTCTTAAGTATTTATTATTTTAATGCTATTGTGAGGGGTGTGGCTTCCCTAATTTCTCTCAATAATTTTGTCTATAGGAAGGATATTGACTTTGTATCTGGATACCCTTCTCAATTTAGCTATTAAATCTAGAAATCTTTTGGTGGAGTTTTGGGCTTCCACCACTAATTTATCCAGCAATTTGGAGGAGCCTATTATGCTTTAGCTTGGAAACAAAACACAGTAGATACAAAAGTTTATCCAGCCAGAACTCTAGAAGTCAATCCTGGTTAATGATATTTCCCCATCTTTCGCATTTGACCCTTGAGCTATTCTGTTGTTTCTATATGTAACAAAACCAAAACCTCTATTATTTTCCTTTTGTTTTTCTACAAAAGCTTAATCTCTAATCATTTTTGCCTACCTCACAGTATCCTTTATCCATAATCCATCTACCTACACACTCAGATATCCCAAAACATGCCAGCTATATATCTGGGCTAGAGAGTCATTTTATTGAATAAGACAGACGGAAGCCTTATTCCTGTGACACAGTGTCTTAAAGAATAGAGAAAACTTTAAAATGAAGGAAAAACCAGTTAGTTATCAGCGTAGTAATGACACTAAAGCAGGGTTCTGTTACTAGAAGCAATGGAAGTAAGTACCAGATATATTAAATTTCAGTTTGAGGTTTTATATCCAGACAAAATCTGCTATTTATCTTTGACTTCAGCCTTTATAAATCAAAGCAAATGAATGTCTACCTCAAGATCATGTTTTACATCCTTAAACATTGGGTAATCATGTAAATTTTTAGCATTACAATATCAGTGGTACAAGGTGTATCCTTAAGTCTAATTTTTAATATCTGATTAGTCATTTTAAACTCTACATAAGCATTCTAGATAAGATTTCTAATAAAAATGTATTTTGTTCCTTAAGTTCTACAAAAGATCAGAATAAAGATTATATTTACTAGCTCTGGGAGTGTAGCTTAGTAGTAAAATGTGTGCTTAGCAAGTGTGAAAACCTTGGTTTAACCCCTAGCCCCAGTACAAATCCAAGTGCAATGGTTATAACTTTCAACCAATTGAATAGGAGAGTTACAAAATAAAAACAAACGCCCTTTTCAAGATGTGTATGCAAGTTTCATCTACCAAATGCTGTTAAGGTTGTAATTTAAGAAAATATCTTCTTTTAGATTTTTTAAAATCTTGTTAAGATTAACTAAAAACAAAATGCCAACTGTTGCACTTCTAAATTAAAAAGAAAAACTTCAAAAGCATGGTCAATATCATAGATGTTATTGTTCAGTAATATGGACCATTAGCCCATGATAAACCACATTTAGCATAATTATAACACAGACTCTAAAGAACAAAAAGAAAAGACTATCAGTGAAAAATCAGGACCGAGAAAACCACATTGATCTCCTTTAGTTGGCAAAACAATGTTCCAAGTGGGCTGAGAGTGTGCGGAAAGTACTGGGTCTGCACTGTGGTATCCAACTTCCAGGATCCACTGCTAACATCTTTTATGGTATAGTTGTAGAAATGATTAAGTGAATTTGTACAAATGCACTTAGATTTATTTTTAATGCAAAAATTCACTATATAATGAACTAAATACTAACACTTTACGATTCAGCACTGGTACAAAGAAGATAGCAAAGTGCATATAGAAGAAGCAAAAAAAAAAAAGAAAGAAAGAAAGAAAGAAAAAGAAAAGGCAGTGAAGGAGGTGTGGGACTCACTAAGAAAGTGACTTAAGTTGAGATCTGTGCAAAAGAATGAGCCATTCAGTAAGAAGTATTTCAGGCCGAGAGAAAAGACAGTGCACAAGCCCAAGAGGAGCAACAAGCCTATTCCATCTGAGGGAACAAGGGAAGTTGCTTCAGAGTAAGAAGCAAGAGGGCAAAAAGGAGCCCAGCTATGGACCAAGGGGTAAGAGGCACCAGAGCCTGGACATTTCCCCTGCTCATTCCCTGCCTGAGTCTCTTGGAATGCTCTTTGGTTGCTTTGTAAATTGCCTGTCACCCTCCTCTGCTGGGCCTGTTCCCCGCTTTCCCACAGCACTCATACTGATTCTTTGCCAGACTCCCTGATCCAGGAGACCCAGCACACACAGATTGCCCAGGCCCCACTCAGGACTGCCTCCCCTTACCCTCACTCATTTCCAGGCTTTTCTTTTGGCTCACCCACATTCCAAGTGTTATGTTAAATTTTGGCTTCCCGCTCATGCTGTTCCTGTTACTGAGATGCCCTTCCCTTCTGCCCTTGGGTGATACCTAACTCCTAATTTCTCAGGTGTCAGTCTTACAGCGTAGAGTCCTCAGAAAACACCTCAAACTGGGTTCTTTTCCTTTCATGCTTTAGCATTTTTCTCCTTTAATTTCTTTTCTTATTCATTAACTGTCTCCCTCACCGGACTGAAAACTACTTAAGAACTGATATTCTGTTCATTTTCTTTGTAACAGTAGCATCAGAGCCCAGTGTGATTCCTGGCAATGATAGGCATTCAGTAAAAACCCACTGAATAGATAAATGGAAAAGGAAAAATAAAACCCTTTTACCTACAACCCAATAGAATTACATATAAGCTGTTAATAGCGTATGACTTTTGCATATGCCACATATTGCATTAGCACTGTATATGCCACACATTGGTTCTATTGCTTACTTATCTCTAAGCAAGACATTGCTCTCTCTGTACATTTTTCAAAACAGGTAAGAAACTAGATGCTCACACAGAAAAAGTAGAGGTATTAGATGTGGAAGGCCTTGTATTCCATACTGATTTAATTGACATCAGGGCAGCACTGAGAGTGTTTTGAGCAAAGTAAAATAATTCTTAAAATATTAAAAGGAATACTCATTTCCTGAACTACATAGACCATTTTAACTCTGTAAAGCCCAAGAAGAGCTGAGCTTCAATTTTCCTTCCATGTTTGGTTCAGGACTCAATTTCTGTGTTTTTTGTTTTTGTTTTTTTTTTACTGTACTTATTTATTTATTGTGTGTGGGTACCAGGAATCAAATTCAGAACCTCATGCTGGCCAGGCAGGTGCTGTGCCACTGGGCTATATCCCAGCCTGTTTTTATTTCTTAAACTAAAGAGAATTGTGTCAACTTTTTAAAGTAAATACTCCTCTAACACATCAACAAGCACAAAGACAAAACGATAAAATCTTATAATAAATGTGAAATGAAATAAAATCCAATTTCTTCTGAATATTTATAATTATTTTTAGACATAAAATTGCACACAATGAAAAACATCATGAGCAAAGTAGTATAATCACAGTCTTACCTATTTGTATCTTTAGCATAATGCATTATTATTCATACCAAGATTTTAATAGATTTTAATGTGTCTAGTTAAATTCAAACCTGCTTTTTTAAAAAAGCAGTGAAATGTACTTTTCTATGTGAGAAAAAGTGCACTGCTATGTTGTGAAGACACAGATCTTTTACTTACATTTTTCTAGGTTCTCAATTATAAATAAAAAACTGGGCATAGAAAAGTGTATCCTTGGACAAGATGTTTTGTAGATAATAGTATAGTTAAACAATCATTTAGCTAAAGTTTGATAAAACAATTAGGGAACATAGAAACCCAAATAAAATAAATTTCAAGTCATAAGGCTCATTTGAAAATTTTAAAGTAAAATTTATACAATTATTTAACCCTTTTTCCCCAAAAACTCATTTTGATCATTTTCATGTGTTATTTAATATTCTTCACATATTTTATAATCAATGTGTGATATTTCAATATGGGGTTGTGTCATTATGTAACAAAGCTTTCTTTTGCATGGTAAAACATTTTTTCAATGTTTTTGGTTTTCAGTTTTAATAATATAAAAAAACCCTCTGGGATGAAAATATTTTTCAAAAATCAGCTTTTTAAAATAAATGTAGTGTTTACAACATAATATACCTACTTAAAGTTTTACTTATGGGAATTTTGAAAAAGTTTATACCTACTCAACTACCATTAAAATTAAGAGACAGAATTTTAATCAAAGGCAGTGTCTCTCTGTGTCCCCTGATTCTTTGCCCAGGCAAGCTTTGATCTATTTCTAAGTAAACCATGCCTGTTCAAGAATTTCATATAAATAGAATCACAGAGTAGGTAGGCTTTGGGATCTGGCTTTTTTCACTCAGGCTATTTTAATATCCGCCCACACGTTTGCGTGTGACAGTACAGTAGTTCATCATTTTCATTGGTAGGTAGTGGATTCACCGTGGTTTGCTTAAGCTTTCTCCCCTTCGCACATTTGTGTTGTGTTAGGTTTTGGCTACTTTGAATAAAGCTTCTGTGAACATTTGTTTATGGGTTTGCAAGACAGATGCTTTCATTTCTCTAGAGCAGGTACCTAGGAGTGGGATATCTGGATCACATGTAGGTAAATGCTTCACATCCTAAGAAGCTACCAAAGTGTTTTTCCAAAGTAATAACCCACAAACATTACCACTGAGTGTTCCGCTTGCTTCGAACCCTGTCCAACACTTGGTGTGGCTAAACTTTTTAACATTATGTTTACTGATAGAATTGTGGTGGTATCTCACTGTGCTTTTCATTTGCATTTCTCTGGTGGTGCACAATATTGAGTCTTTTCATGTGTTTGCTTGCCATCATATATTTTCTTTGATGAAGCGTCTCTTCTGATGTTTGGCCCTTTTTTCATTTTTATGCCATTATTTATTTTTGCAATGTGGAGCACCAACAGGGTCTCATGTATGCTAGGCAAGCATTCTACTATTGAGAACCTCCCCAGGCCTTTCCTACTTTTAACTGACTTATTAATCTTCCTGCATTTCAGGACCTCTTTATACATTCTGGATGTAAATCTTTTTGTGAGATGTATGTAATGTGAAAAGTTTGCTCTCACTTGATGGTGAGTCCTTTTATTTCTTCATTTGTGCATGCATGTGTGCATGTGGTTCTGGGGATTGAACCTAGAGCCTTCACACTGAGCTACATCCCCAGTCCTTTTTTTTAATATTTTATTTTGAAAAAAGATCTCATTAAGTCACTAAGGTGGCAAAGGCAGGCTTAAGCTTGTGATCCTTCTGCCTTAGCCTCTGGAGGGCTATGAGTACAACTTTGACCGACAACTCCCCAATCCCTTTTCTCTATGTGAATCCAGCCCTTGCTTCTATGAATTTGAAGTTGTCAGACTCCATACATCAGTGACACTATATAGTTTTTGTCTTTCTTTATCTGGCTGTATCATATATGACACATCAATTTTACTTTTTTGAACAAACTCCACACTGTTTTTCATCCTGATTCTACTAATTTATATCCTCAAATTGAGAATTCAAGTTCTTTACTTTTATATTCTTCTTTCTTTTTAGTAGTAAAAATTCTTATAGGTATAAGGTGATGTCTCAGTATCTTATTTACATGTCCCTGGCAATTTATGATGTTGAACATATTTTTGCATACATGCTGACCATTTGTATGTCTTCTTTTGAAAATGTGTTTTCCAATCCTTTGCCTACTCTTAAATCAAATAGTTTTCTTGCTTTTGAATTGTTTCATATATATTTGGATATTAACCAAATTAAACATTTTTTTTCTTTTTACAAACCTCTGGTTTTTTTTAAGTCAACAGAAAATGGAAATACACTTTTTAAAATTTCTAATACTAAGAGAAGATATCATACAATGTCTTTTGAATAAATTGTAAGTCAAAGATACAGTATAAATCTTAGAACAAAAATTAAGATTAAGCAATATTCAGAAAATTAAATGTTTCCAAACAATTGAACTAAGAAAAAGTTTTCATGATAGCAAAGAAGTACTAAGAGTAAAACATAAGATAAATACTGGAATGGCACGTAAATGACCAGCACTTCTAACAGTTTGAGGATAGGATATCGCACAAAGTTCTAGTGTGTTGTGGACATGCATAATGACCGTGACAGTCACTGGTGGCTAGGCATCACTTGTGGAACTGAGCTACTGCTATTTCTTTGAAATCCACCCTGTAGACTCAGGTGGAATCATGACTCATAGGGTGGAAGAGAAGTCCATTTGTAGGGTGTACTGATGAAAATATTCTGCTGATGAACACAAAAGAATAACTAAAAGACCACTATTGTATAACTCTTATTCTCCTCTGTTTGTTTGCCCTATTTGGCAGGTTCTTTCCATTCTCATTTATGGGGCTGTGATCAATTTGCCCCCTCTCTAGAACATCATTTAGTAGTCTGTGTAGGCTTGGCTTTGTCATCATGAAATTCTTTAGTTGTTCTTTGTCATGGAAATATTTCACTTCTCCATTATATTTGAAAGACAGTTTTGCAGGATATATCAATCTGAGTTGGAATTTGTTTTCTTGCAAGACTTGAAGTACTTTGCTCCATGCTCTTCTTGACTTGATGGTTTGTGAGGAAAAATCTGCCACTATTCTGATGGGTTTTCCTTTAAATGTGATCTGTTTCTTTTCTTTAGCGGCTTTTAGTATACTGTTCCTATGCTGAATTTCTGGAATCTTGATTATTATGTGTCTGTGTGTGGTTTTCATTGGATTGATACTATTTGGAGTTCCATATGCTTCAGTTACAGGAATGTCGATTGTTGCCCCATATTTGGGAAGTTTTCTGCTATTACTTCTGCCCATATTCTTTTTATATCATTTGTATTGACTCCTTCCTTCTCATTGATGCCTATTAGTCTCACATTGTTCATCTTTGCATCGTCTTGCAGGTATTGAATTATTTTTTCCTGCATCCTAGTTGTTTTAAAGAGATCTTTTCTTACTTTTTCACTAGCTGTAATGGTGTCTTTCAGGTCAGAAAGTCTATTTTCACTTTCCCTCAAACAGTTTTGCCAGCTTGTGATTGAGGTTTTAATTTCCTGTATATCACTTTGAACCTGTTTCATACATTCTATTTCTTTCCTAAATTGTTTATTCAGGGGTTCCATCATTTTTATATTCTCCTCTATTTTTTTTATCAGTGTATTCTTTAGAAGCACTTAGTACTTCTTTGATTATAGTTACCACTACATTTTTTAGTTCCAAAATTATTTCTGATCTGATTTCTTCTATATCTTTCTGCAGTTGATTCTTTACTGTCAACGCTATTATTTCAGAGATATCTGGTGTGTGATTTCCAGTTTCCTCAGTGCTAGTGTCTTCTGCATTTGTACTGGGTGGACTTGGGGCCTGAGACTGCATTTTGTTCCTTCTCTTTGTCATTTTATATACCAATGTCTTCTCACCTTTGGTGTAGAGCTTAGATAGAGTTATTACCTTAGCACCAGGTCTGGATCTATGAAGTTCCGATTCCTCCTGGTGGGTGTTGTTTGGTTCTGGCTGTGTGCTCCACTTCTTTCTGCTGCAGGCAGAACCCTTTGTGTTCTATAGTTGAACCCTTTGTGTCTCTCTGGGAAGATGTTCTGCTCCTGAACCTGCTGGGTGGGTCTTGCCTCTAGCCTCTTTACAGGGAGTTCTACTGAAGGGTTCCCTGCTGGGCCTGCAGCCTGGGTCAAATGAGGATCCGCGGCCCCGGGTCATCTCACTCACTCGCGGGACCTGCACTCCTGGTCTATTCAGGATCCCGCGGCCTGGGTCATCTCTCTCACTGGCCGGGCCTATGCTCTGGGTCTGTTCAGGATCCCGCAGCCTGGGTCATCTCATTAACTCACTGGGCCTGCGCTCTGGGTCTGTTCAGGATCCCGCGGCCCCCAGTCGTCTCCAACATTTTCATAACATTATGAACATTATAAGAAATGACCAAACTTTATTTCCAAAGTGATAACCCACAAACATCACCATCAATTGTTCTACTTGTTCCAAGCTGTTTCCAATACTTGATGTGGCTAAACTTTCTAATGTTAGGTATCCATTGCTCTGTTGAACGTTTTCATTGCTGTGAAGTTGTTTGTTGCAATCCCATTTGCCTACTTTCACTGCCTGTGTTTTGGGGACCATATTAAAAAATTGCCCAAATCAAGGTCAAGAATTCTCACTATGTTCTTCTAAGTTTTGTGTTCA